>NC_074696.1:38457021-38679521 GCF_029448725.1 Salvelinus fontinalis | reverse complement strand
GACTTTGACCCCTCTGTCATTGATGCGCGTGCACACTCCAAGAGCTCTGACTATTTCCAGACTCACATTGCACATGCATAGCCTACTGTACACACACACACTGGCACGGGCTTTTATTCACACACACACACACGCGCTCTGAGTCACCACACATAACTTACATTAGTGATGAAAGAAATGTGGACCTTTCTTACCTCACCAAAATCCGCATGTGTATCTGGGTACATTACCATTCCTCATTAATATGCCATGTCGACCACATTGCCTTCATTTGAAGTCGGTTTATGCGCATGTGTGCGTTTGTCCTTTCTATTGTTTTCTTGTCCAGGGAGAACACTTTGTAGCCTTTTCCCTGCCACATCTCCTGCTATTTGCCCAAGACAGCTTTCAGATGTTGAATCAATCCAAGAGCTTTCTGTATGTACCCAATACCCATCTGTCAGGTCTTCACCCCACTATATTCATTGGGAGACAGCTCTTTGAATTGCAATTCTGAGCTGTGCACAAGTTAATTTGCTCTGATCTTATCAGAATTCTTTAGGCGAACTATCCTACATGCACTGATGTTGTGTGTATTTCAGTGGAGGCTCCTCAGAGGAGGAAGTGGAGGACCATTCTCCTCAATGAATTTCATAAAAATAAATATAGTGAAACATTAAAAAGTTATCCTTTTTAGATAAAACTATACAAAATATATTCACATCACCAAATAATTTATTAAAATGCACTGTTTTGCAATAAAGGTCTACAGTAGCCTCAGCAGCACTCTGTGGGGTAGCACCTTGGTGTAGCCGAAGGACAGCTAGCTTCCGTCCTCCTCTGGGTACATTGACCTCAATACAAAACCTAGGAGGCTCATGGGTCTCACCCAATTACATAGACTTACACAGTAATTATGACAGCTTCCGGAGGACGTCCTCCAGCCTATCAGAGCTCTTGCAGCATGAACTGACATGTTGTCCACCCAATCAAAGGTTTAGAGAATTAATCTAGTACTGAAAGCATAAGCTACAGCTAGCTAGCACTGCAGGGCATAACATGTGGTGAGTAGTTGACTCAAAGAGAGAGAAAGACAATAGTTTTATTTCAAAATGAAGGAGAAGCAAGAGAGAGAGTGAGCTAGCTAGCTATATTCCGTATTACAGTGCATTTGGAAAGTATTCAGACCCTTTCACCTTTTACACATTTTATTATTTTACAGCCTTGTTCTAACATTGATTAAATAGTTTCCCCCCCCTCATTAATGTACAAAACTGAAATATCACATTTACATAAGTATTCAGACCCTTTACTCAGTACTTTTTTAAAGTTCCTTTGGCAGCAATTACAGCCTTGAGTCTTCTTGGGTATGACGCTACAAGCTTGGCACACCTGTATTTGGGGAGCTTCTCCCATTCTTCTCTGCAGATCCTCTCAACCTCTGTCAGGTTGGATGGGGAGCGTCGCTGCACAGCTATTTTCAAGTCTCTCCAGAGGTGTTAGATCGGGTTCAAGTACGGGCTCTGGCTGGGCCACTAAAGGACATACAGAGACTTGGCTGTGTGCTTAAGGTTGTTGTCCTGTTGGAAGGTGAACCTTCACCCAAGTCTGAGGTCCTGAGCGCTCTGGAGCAGGTTTTCATCAAGGATCTCTCAGTACTTTGCTCCGTTCATCATTCCCTCGATCCTGACTAGTCTCCCAGTCCCTGCCACTGAAAAACATTCTCACAGCATGATGCTGCCACCACCATGCTTCACCGTAGGGATGGTGCCAGATTTCCTCCAGACGTGACACTTGGCATTCAGGCAAAAGAGATAAATCTTGGTTTCATCAGACCAGAGAATCTTGTTTCTCATGGTTTGAGAGTCCTTTAGGTGCCTTTTGGCAAACTCCAAGCGGGCTGTCATGTGCCTTTTACTGAGGAGTGGCTTTTGTCTGGCCACTTTACCATAAAGGCCTGATTGGTGGAGTGCCGCAGAGATGGTTGTCCTTCTGGAAGGTTCTCCCATCTACACAGAGGAACTCTGGAGCTCTGTCAGAGTGACCATCAGGTTCTTGGTCACCTCCCTGACCAAGGCCCTTCTCCACCGATTGCTCAGTTTGGGATGGCTGGCCAGCTCTATGTCCAAGCTTCTTCTTTTTGATATTGATGGAGGCCACTGTGTTCTTGGGGACCTGCAGCAATGTTTTGTTACCCTTCCCCAGATCTGTGCCTCGACACAATCCTTTCTCGGAGCTCTATGGACAATTCCTTCGACCTCATGGCTTGTTTTTTGCTCTGACATGCACTGTCAACTGTGGGACCTTATATAGACAGGTGTGTGCCTTTCCAAATCATGTCCAATCAATTGAATTTACCACATCTCAAGGATGATCAATGGAAACAGGATGCACCTGAGCTCAATTTCGAGTCTCATTGCAAAGTGTTTGAATACTTATGTAAATACGGTATTTCTGTTATGTATTTTAATACATTTGCAAAAATTTCTAAACCCCTGTTTTTGCTTTGTCATTATGGGGTATTGTGTGTAGATTGATGAGTAAAAAATGTATTTAATACATTTTAGAATAAGGCTGTGACGTAACAAAATGTGGTAAAAGTCAATGGGTCTGAATACTTTCCGAATGCACTGTATATATATATACTTTTTTTTTTAAACTTTCACTTACTTAGCTAGTAAATGTAGCTAAGTAGTTTGGCCTACTCAAACACCCGGTTCAGAGAGGGATGCTATGTCAGCTAGCTGGCTATGGACATTCAACACGGGAACTCTTCCAAGTCAAGGTAAGCATTTGGTTTTATTAATTTATTGCCACCGGAGCCCACCGGTGTAACTAACTGCTTGCTATAAACTGCACTGCATGATTGTAGCGGGTTAACTAATGCGTTAGTTCTAGTAGCTATGTTGACTATGATCTTAATATAGTGAAAACGATGTAGACTATGTGTAGCGGTTATGGTAGGAAAGTTTGGCTTGGAAAGGTTTTTTCCCCTGATAATAGACAGCTGTTGTATTGTGCACTGAAGTCCACAAGCAAAGGGTAAAGGTCAGAGGAGGAGAGAACGTAGATGTAAGAAGGAGTTATACATACAACGAGCAAAGGGATCATGTGGTTTATGGGTTCGTTCACTCTGGCTATCTACTCTGATTTCAGAGCACTCTAGTCTGAGTGCCAGAGCGCAGAAAAACGGATTCGTTTACGAACGCGCAACACCCGTTGAATATGACCGGTGCCAGTAAATGTCGGCAAAATAACGTAATTACATTTTTGCCAGCAGTTCAGTTACACTCACCAACACTCTAGATAACAGGAAAACAGCCTAACCAGCTCTGCTAGGGCGAGTAACATGGTCAGAGTCAGGTGTTCTCTCATTTGTGTCTGGAAGTAGCTAGCAAGCTAGCCAACTTTAGCCAGTTAGCTTAAGTTCTTCACTGACGTTGTGAGGTCAGAATGCTCGGATCAACCCTACTCCTCGGCCAGAGCGTCCAGTGCGCGCTCTGAACGCCCCGAGAGCTAAACGCTCTGAATATACAAACGCCCACAGCGAACTCTGAGTTCACTTTGGCACCCCAGAGTGAACACACCCTATAGGCTATGTGGCTAATAATTCCGCCGATTCTGTTGAAAAAACATTTCTTAAACGGAAGCAAACAAAATGAACCGGGGATAAACATACCTGAATTTGTCCAATAGAAACTCTCGTTTGCAACTGTTGGAGTAACGATTATAACCTAGATGAACTAGATGCAGGCAAGAGCGTGCAAGGTGGTGTTGAATGTGTGTCACTGTCTGATTACTCTAATTTCTCTCGACCTGTGCAACAACATTGTAAAACGTTCATTCATAGGTTAGGTTGTAGCAACCTCATGATGGGTATAGGGAAAATTGGAGTATCATGTAGTAGCCTAAACCCATCGATGTTACGTTGAACCGGGTGAATGGAATGTGAATGAGAGTCATCCAATATGCTGGAATAGAAATAAGGCCATGCTCAGGAAAAAGAAAATGGTCCCCCCTCATCATAAACGACACTGACCGCCACTGGTGTATGTTGAGTAAAGACTTGATCTGTAGGCTAGTGGCATGTTTAAATAACATTTGCATCCTTAAACGGTCCATGGGCACACTCTGATTCTTGTGAAAACTAATATTGTAAGCCTTTTATTTCTATCCTAGAGCAAGTTGAAACAGGGCTTTTCATTGATCATTATGAGATAGATAGCCTTGAAGGGACACTTTCATGTTTGGGGTTCTCAAGTGCTTGACAGCATGGAATTTTGACTGTAGCCTGAAAACTCTGTGTTCAGTTGATGACACTGTGCCCGACATGTTTTCTTTTGTTAGTTATTCTGGACTGGACATGTGTGCATGAAAGCGGGTGGGATTTGCTATTGGACTATAATGGACCTAGTTTCACGTGTCATCAATTTTCACACACACAATATGCAACAGTCCACACAATCTAATTGAGTTTTTTTTTCTCTGTGAAACCGATTGTGGAACTAGTGCTAATCCAAAATGCTCCATTTCATCCATTTAATCCGGGAAGGAAGTTGAAACACATCTTACCATTTGTCATCAGCTGATATCATGGCCTCTGAATGAGTTATCCCAGAGGAACCCTTTTATGTAGAGAACCAAATCTGACAATGGCAGACCCAAGTCACTCAGGGGAGGCTTCTCTCAGACAGTTGTTTCAGCTCTGAGTAACTCTCGACTTGTTGGGACTTGTCACAGTAAATCACCAGAGTAATGTGACACTCAGAAGTTCAGGTCCACCGAGTAGGAGACAGAGGAGGAAGAGAAGTAGGGCTGCACCTGTAGTGTCACCTGAGGATTCAGTTCTGTGCTTCCAACTTCCAGGCAGGGGCGGGTTGTGTTCATTAGGGCACACGATTGAAAATGTTTCGAGCAACAGAAAATTAGTCCAGGTAGTTCGTTCCTGTTTCAGCCTGTTTTCTACCATTTGGTGCCTAATGAACACAAACCCTACCACAGACAAAGAACAGAAAGCAGGATGTCCTTTCATATCGAGTACACCTTTACAAAAGTGATTCTTCATCCCTGAGAATTGCACTCAGTCTGAGGTGTTTCATTGAGTCACTTGTGTATGAATGAAGGGTTGTTGGCTGCATGACATTGTCAGCTATGTTAGTGGGGGCCTTGGACTGAAATCACCTGTTCTGCTTAGCGGAGGTAAGGAGGCCATTTTAGCTTCACCTTCTTTAGCGACAAGCCAAGTGGCTTGATGGTGATGGTGATGAAATTGTTGGTTGGTTTGGCTACACCCAGGGGACCCACCATGAGACTTTCTCAGCTTTCCTGACTGACCAAAAAAATTGGATTAAGCTTTCGATCCGACTTAACGTCAAAGTAGTGAGCTGGAGGTGGGGGTCTGCCTTAAGGTCGCATCCAATGACGACCGCCTGAACGTACTTGACAGAATAATATGATCGGAACCTCACCTTCGACTCACCCAGACCCTGTTTGAAGGCCACTCCGAAACTTCTGAACCACATCTTCATTCCAAATGCTCTATCGTCGCTGTTTGGCTACGTAGCCTAGTCAGTTAGCCTACAGTAGGCTAGGCTAAATGTAGGCCTAAAGGCTATCCTTCTCAGTATCAGATCCCATTGACCAAAGAAGGCGCCGTCTCATTTAACACAAGCCTATCTGGGAGCCGATATATCTAATGTTCAAATTAACTTTCAAAATTCATTAATGCTCCTTTTCTGTTTTTATCGGCAGTGTGTAAGCTAGTAAGACTTTTCAATGATAGCCAACTCAAGCTTCTTGCCTCGGTGACTCAGAGAACTGGTGTTTAATGGAGCCTCTGGTATCACTGTTTGCATATTTACAGTGCAGCCAGCCAGTATCTATCCATTGCAAATAGGCCTGTGGTATATCATGGCTATAGTGTAGGTGTCGCAATCTCTACTCTACTTCTAAAGCACAAAACCTGATAACGTCCCACGACAAGGAACCACACAATGCCCGTGAATTAATACTTGTTCTCTACTGTGAGCTGAGCACTCTTTCCAAAGTCTTCAGGTTACATTTTTTTTTGGGGGGGGGGGTCATCTTGATCAAATGCATTCAGGGGACCCCAACCTTGATTGTTCAAGATTTTTTTTTAAGCTTGGGCAAACAGTTTGGTATGGAGAGTCTCTATGCTTGACGATGGTGGGGCTGATACTGTCTAAATAATACTAGCTATAACGGTTGTTGAGAACACTGTGGAACAGATTGGTTTGCTTTCTGTTAACATTTCGTTTTAATCGGGTCGTAAATTGCGTCTCCCTTATCGTAGAGAGCTAACATTCGGCTCACGGCATTGATCGTAAATCCCCTTCGTCCAAATGTAAATTGACATTTCATTTGCACACTTTGGCTTGATGAAGTCACTGCTTCGACCTGCTAGGCCACAGCCTCTTGTACCAGTGCGACTGGAAACGTCTGTCTTCATTTCGCTTCCTCTTAGGAGAGCAATTGAGCTTCGGTCAGCTACTCTACGACACCGACCAACACAAATGATTACACATCTCAGATCAGCTGTGGGGTTTTTTTTTCTTCTTTTTTTTTTTTTTTTCTTAGTCAGTTCTACTGACAGGCAGGTTTATTGGTCGGTCGCTTGATTGGCAGCTGGTTGTCTGACAGAGCCGATGAATAAGTCTGTGGACCTTTTTCACAGAGGCAGGTTTTTGGCTCAAACCCCAGTACAGTATGTTCAGAACATGTCTAGGAATAGAGAAAGAGAGAGAGAGAGAGAGAGAGAGAGAAACCGAGAGAGCGAGAGAGCTGAATGAGGCATAAGAGGAAGACAATTTATAGAGACTGAAATAAAGAGTTATGTGTGTGTGTTGTCACTGGTATAGATTCGTTTTTTTCTTCTCTATTTTCTTCCGTTCTTCCCAGGTGTACTTTCCCTGCGATAGGTCTGTTTGTGTACAGACCCTGCCAATTTCTTTGTCTCTCTTTACCTTCAGCAACTTTAATTCCACCTTAGCACCAAACCACAAAACTACAGCCAAGGCATTTTACATAATTATACCTCAAATAGATGGATCTACTGTCAGACACATGGATTTAATAAAGCTGGTCATAAAGCTTTGTGTAACAATAAGGCCAGTCTTTGGGGGTTTACGTTGTGCCCAACAGGTCGTTCATCTTTGGTGGCACTGCATGGGGCGTGTAGATAGGCACCTTTGCCGATTCTTTATTGTGGCGTGACAACCGAGACACCCACCGGCGGAGACCTGTAATCCGCCAGCTCCCCTGGGGTCAAAGTTGAGGATCGTGAGCCAGCTAAATACCAACTCATTAGGCCTGGCCAAATGGGACTCTGGAGACATGAAACCCTTAGAAGCGTGTGAGAGACTGAGGGAGCCACAAGGGAGGGAGAGGGAGTAGGATAGAGGGAAGAGAGGCAGGAGAGGAAAGAAGGAGAAACAAACGAGGGAGTGTGATAGATAGGATGTGGGAGAGGGAGAGAGGGACAGGCCAGGGATAGATAGAGAGGGAGTGTGAGATAGATGGAATGGTAGAGAGAGAAGAGAGAGAGAGAGAAAGATAGAGGCAGAATGAAGATACCAAGGGGGGGGGGTGTCGAGGGAGCAAGAGACACCCTCAGCATCCTATAACCCACTGGGCACACATCCCCCCCACCCACCGTCCTTGGTCTGTCCTCATGTCTCTCCTTCGTCTTATCCACTTCCCCTCCCACCCCTCTTGCTCTCTCACTTGCCTGATTTTACCTTTCCTTCTTCCCCTGTCATTTCCTGAAGAAAAAAATATCTGATCATCCTCTGCCCCTCTACCCATAACTCCCTTCACCAGCTTCTCTTTAAATCTAATGAAGGTCATGTTTATTAAAAACATTGTTAGCAAGGTCACCGGTTAGCCTGTTGATTACTTCTTTGCAGAGGGAACAGACGCTGTTAAATACCTCTGTGCTTCCTCCGAGCAGGCCAGCATTCATTGATTCCTTCCCCTCCCATCATCCATAGCCGCAGCATATGGGGAATGAAGAATGTCACCAATGACCCTCAGCAAATGTAATGTGATATGTACTTTTGGAGTAGCAATTATTGATAGAAATAATATTGCTCCTTTGTATGCAGAGTGCTATGGGGCAATGTTTGTTCCCAGTACAATTTCCACCGCCAAATTACTTTCATGCAAAGACGACGCGTGAGGTAATGCACCACATCCCCAATAAATTGGAATGCGATGTTCTTTATTTACAGCCACAAAATCAGTAGGAAATGATGAATATTGCTTCTTGTGTGTCCTTATTTGGTGCAAAATGTAATGGGAAATACTAGTGCGTAATGTAATGATTTGTATTTCATCCAGGCAAACCCTTTAGACCATTTATCTTAACTACTTAAAGTAGTGTTGCATAACTAACTGCTGTGCTCAGTGTGAGGGAATTGGAGTATATTTTTTGTTCGACAAAAAGAGGTATGTTTACATGTTTAAAGCTCAGGGAGCCCTGTTTCTGTTCCGTTGTTCTCCTGGGACTTCCTTGGAAACAAGACAGATCACCTCGAGGGGATTTTTAAATATTTTTTTTGTTTTGTTATATATAAATAGAATAAGATAAATATAGTAACTGCCAGTCTGTCTGACAATGTATATATTACAAATGCATTGAGCTGTACCTACAGTAGATGCTGTAGCAGGAGGAAGACATCTTTAACCACGTGAAATTCCATTTCTGTCAGACATGGAGTCACGGAGTGCCATGAAAAGCAGTTTGCTTTGACAAAATTGAATTGAATCTTACTCTATGTGAGTGTGTATAAGATTGTGTGTGTGTGTGTATGTGTGTGTGTTTGCGTGCGAGAGCGTTTGTGTGTGTGTGTGTGTGTGTGTGTGTGTGTGTGTGTGTGTGTGTGTGTGTGTGTGTGTGTGTGTGTGTGTGTGTGTGTGTGTGTGTGTGTGAATGTCCTTCTGTGTGTCAGGGGGCTGGTCAAGTCATCTTTAAGCTTATTAGGGAGGGTCCTGACTTATAGGTCATGAGATGTTTTGTCCACACCTGACTGTCCATCGCACTCCTGCTAATGGTGCTAATGGTGTTAATGGTGCTAATGGTGTTAATGGTGTTAATGGTGCTAATGGTGTTAATGGTGTTAATGGTGTTAATGGTGCTAATGGTGTTAATGGTGTTAATGGTGTTAATGGTGCTAATGGTGTTAATGGTGCTAATGGTGTTAATGGTGTTAATGGTGCTAATGGTGTTAATGGTGTTAATGGTGCTAATGGTGTTAATGGTGCTAACGGTGCGCCGCAGTGCCAGCGGATGCTGTTTGGAGTAAGACAGGGACAGACAGTTCCTCATAAGCCTTGTGCTGCTCTGGACAAGAGCAGAAAGTCTGGCAACCCTGAGATGGCCAGAAAGAGAGAATGGACACAATCACGCTGTCTGTGGGCTCCGCCCGTCCGTTTCCTTCATGAGCAGTGCAGTTACTAATGGCTACCGGTTATCTTGTTTTCCCGGAGAGCGTTTTTTTAGCTGACCGTGCTATATGATCACCACAGAAGATTCATGTTGGAGCTGAACATGCAATACGACCGTCGACGCAAGATGCGGGAGCTTTTGGAGGGGAAATATGAGGACATCCATTCATGTAAAACCCATTAGGCCTGTAAGCCGTTGACAACCAAGACAAATAGATATGGGGTGGAGTTCAAGGATGTAAACCCTCTATGCTAATGCCTGGATAGATAACGTGGCTACAGAGTTCCGTCCAGTACTTACAGCTGAAACTGCTCATGCAGGCCAGGATATTCATTATCCATTCATACAGCCGTGTGTTTGACAGCAATCTCTGGGGAGCCACAGCGTACAGCAACTCTGACCTGTATTCTAATCATATTCTCTCCCAACGCTATTTCCCTAACCCCTATACCACTCTACAGCCATGATACCGCAGGGCCCATTTAACATAGGCAACAAACAATGCACTCCATGCCAGTGGAAGACCATAAAACTCCTGTGTATTAGAGCTCTGGGGAGTGACAACAAGCTGACTGGTGTTAGGGCCAACGGATGGAATGCTAGCCTGGAATGATTGGTCCGGAACCCGTATGTATGGTTTGTAGTGCGGTTTGTACTGGATTTAGCCATATCCCCTTCGAACTGAGTGCAGAACCTGTGTCTGTACTGGTGTGTACTGGTTTCATACGGTTTGAACTAGATGAATCCCTATGGACTGAGTACGGCACCTGTGTGGTTTGTACTGTTTTCATATGGTCTGTACTGGTTTCATATGGTCTGTACTGGTTTCATATGGTCTGTACTGGTTTCATATGGTCTGTACTGGTTTCATATGGTCTGTACTGGTTTCATATGGTTTGTACTGGTTTCATATGGTTTGTACTGGTTTCATATGGTCTGTACTGGTTTCATAAGGTCTGTACTGGTTTCATATGGTCTGTACTGGTTTCATATGGTCTGTACTGGTTTCATATGGTCTGTACTGGTTTCATATGGTCTGTACTGGTTTCATATGATCAGTACTGGTTTCATATGGTCTGTACTGGTTTCATATGGTTTGTACTGGTTTCATATGGTTTGTACTGGTTTCATATGGTCTGTACTGGTTTCATAAGGTCTGTACTGGTTTCATATGGTCTGTACTGGTTTCATATGGTCTGTACTGGTTTCATATGATCAGTACTGGTTTCATATGGTCTGTACTGGTTTCATAAGGTCTGTACTGGTTTCATATGGTCTGTACTGGTTTCATACGGTCTGTACTGGTTTCATATGGTCTGTACTGGTTTCATATGGTCTGTACTGGTTTCATATGGTCTGTACTGGTTTCATACGGTCTGTACTGGACTCAGCCACTTGCCCTTTGGGCTGTATTGGGGAAACATATTCAAGAGTCTTTCTCCCTGTGAAAAAGGGTGAGGCCATTAGGTTTCATGGCAGGTTCTGCCCATAGGCTTAACTGGGGTAGGCAGTAGTAATATCCAACTTAATTATGCAACAGGCCGGGTTCGGGTGAGCCATTTTTCACTCATTCGGGCTGAGGTCTGGCTCTGTCTGAATGGTATATTGAGGGTAGTGTTAAATATTTCTCTTTCTACCCTCCCTCTACTACCGTCCCCTAGATACAGTATATCCTCTAGCCCTACCTTATTGCCTTCTATTTCACTTTCCAGCCACTGTGGCTATCTGGCTCCTATATCCTATATCTGGCTCTTATATCACTCCTATATTTGCTCTCTCTATTCCACGACTGCTACGGTTTATTTTTGTTTGTCCCCCCCCTTTTCCCCCAAACTGATCACTTCATTGTGATCCCCCTCTTTTTATGCATTTCTTCCTCAGATGATGACTCGGCATCAAAAGGAGGGTTGAGAAAATGGAATTAGATAGAGAGAGAGAGAGAGAGAGAAAACAAGGCAGGAAGAAGCTGTTGGTTTGGGGGTGTGAGGAGAACATTACGTCAGCAAGTCTTCTGGTTCAAAGCAATGACATCAGCCACGGACGCTAGGAGAAATAACAGGCTCTGGGAGACGGATGGCCAGATGCTGATTGTGTATGCACGTTGCTCTGCGCGTCAGTGATCTGGAGAGAGTGTGTTTTCGACTGTGTGTATTTGCGTGTGCCCCAAGGGGATAGGGAGGGTTAATTAAAGAGAGTGAATGGAAAGGGGGGGTGAGAAGAAAGGGGGATTGGCGGGGGTGGGGGGGTTGGCACGCTAAGCGACTTCAAAATGATTCATTGCTTTACATCTCCTTACGTTTCGCGTACAGTCCCATAGCCTGATTCGACTGCACGGAGCATTACCCCACCTCAACCACAATTGTTTAAAAAAAATGTGCATACACACACCTACCTCGACTTAATTCTTCCTTCCGCCACAGTTGTATTTGTATTGTAATTTAGCACGGTCCGTTTAGATATACAGTACCTGTTGGTGGTTTATGGCTGCAAATACCTATAGCTTAGCTTTAAAGCTCTCCAATGGGGTGGGACCGAACCATGAATCAGCTCCTGGGGTAATGAATTCTGATGTCCCGTAGGGGGGAGGGTTGAGTTCAAGGGGTGAGCACTCCTACTCTAGTCCCTAAGCAGTGAGCTTATGTTCCTCTGTGGTTCACTGTACTTGGCTTTACGCTTACACTGACCTTAATTGATGTTGATCGATCGTATGGTGGGTGATGCAGGCCTCCCCTTCACATTTCATCCACCCCCCCCGTCTAGCGCAATCTCTCTGCCCCACTGCGACTCTCTCTCTCTTTCGCTCTCTCTCTCTCTCTCTCTCTTTCTCTCTCTCTCTCTCCCCCCCTTCCCTGTTGAAACCTGCTCTTTGTAGATGAGGCACAGTGGAAAGCGCCCCTTTTCCCATTACGCCTAACCCCCCCTCTCTCTTCCACTTGATAGTTTTTCAATAGTATCCCTCGCCACTGCAGTTCCTACTTACTTCTATGCGTATCATTGCTCCTCTCCTCACTAACTTATCCTTTCTTCTCCCCTCTCCACTTCAGGTCCCTCTTCGCCTGTGAACCGCCGCCACCACTCCGCCCACCAAACTGCGCCCCCCCTCCTCCCTCCCCCATGGCGGCCAAGCCTGCCCTCTCCCTCCTGTTGGCCGTGCTGGCCTGCACGGGGCCCGCCCGCTCCTCCCCTCCCCTCCTGCTCCGCCCCCGGGAGAGAGAGAGGGACTTGGGCGTAGTCAACATCGCTGTGGTCCACTCGGGCTCCTCCCTGCTCCCGGAGACGGCTGCTGCTGGGGGAACGGGCGCAACGGGCGGGCCGGGGGGGCCTCAGGGAAGGGGGGCCTCATCGTCATTGGCTACGGTGTCGGCGTCCGCGCCGCTGGCGTCTGCATCGGCGGCTCTGGTGGGCGACAGCGTGATGACGCAGTATGGCCCGGCCAACGTGATCTACCTGACGGTGAACGAGAGCAGCCCGGCGAGCCTTCTTCTGCAGCTGTGTGAGCTGCTGGCCACCACGCCGCTCCAGGGCCTGGTGTTCGAGGAGGAGAGGCCCCCGCCACACAACCAGGCTCCCCTGGCCCCCATGATGGAGTTTGTCTCGGCCCAGACCGGAGTGCCCGTTGTGGCCGTGGGAGGAGGGGCCGGCCTGGGCAGGGAGCCACAGGTAACTACCTGGCTGTGACCTTTCCCTTGTTAATGGACTTCAAGTAATCAACCATTCTGTCGTGGCAGAATTATTGAATTTTCCACAATAAGTCCTAAATTACTGTGTGTTTGAAGCCTTACTAATTTGGCACACGATGCCTTCATTTTCTGCTTGTAAACTGGGTTTCTGGTTGAGAAGACGTCATAAAACCAGATTGCAACCAACTGGTCTCTGTTACAACCAGGTAAAGATGTCTTTTTCAAGACGTCATGGGGAAAGACGTTGTATTTTGGTTGCTCTCTGGTTGCTCAAAAGATGTTCACAGAACGTCCTCCTTATACAATTAGTATTGAACTGCACTGTTGGTTAAGGGCTTGTAAGTAAGCATTTCACGGTCTACACCTGTTGTATTCGGCGCATGTAATAACTACAATTTGATTTGATTTGATCTTTGCAACAATGTTTGCCCGCTGTATACAGTGTGGTCTGATTAGGAGCACACTACTTCAGTTCTCGAGGGCCACAGTCCTGCTGCTTTTTGTGTCTGCCTCGTACTTACTATAATTGAACAATTAATGTCACTGATTGCTGGGAAGGTTCAACACTTGGTCTCCAAAGGTCAAAATCAGCCGCTGATGAAACAGACAACAGAGCGAGTGGTTGCACAACATTACCTTTAGAGACTCTCTCAATGGCATATCCTGTCTAAGTGTACTTATGTGCTTATTCGCCACGCAGTCCCATTTAGGATAAGGGCACCCAACACTTAAAGGCAACCCAGACCTTTGCCTAGCACCTTTAATCAGTCTTTCTTCTCTAACCCAAATGTATAATTTGATGCTTAACCTATTTTTGTACACATATCCAACTGTGAACCTTTCTACAATTAGAGGCTCCGTTCAAGTCTCACTTGGCTTTGTTAATTGTGCACAGTGCATTCGGAAAGCATTCAGACCCCTTGACTTTTTCCACACTTTGTTACGTTACAGCCTTATTCTAAAACGGATTAAAAAAAAAGGTTTCCCATCAATCTATACACAATACCCCATAATTACAAAGCGAAAACAAGTTTTTAGACATTTTTGCTAATTTATATAAAAAACTACAACAGAAATAGCTTCTTTACATAAGTATTCAGACCCTTTGCAATGAGACTCGAAATTGAGCTCAGGTGCATCCTGTTTCCATTGATCATCCTTAAAATGTTTCTGCAACTTGATTGTCTCTATAAGATCCCACAGTTGACAGCGCATGTCAGAGCAAAAACCAAGCTATAATGTCGAAGTAATTGTCCGTAGAGGTCAGAGACAGGATTGTGTCGAGGCACAGATCTGGGGAAGGGTACCAAAAAAATGTCTGCAGCATTGAAGGTCCCGAAGAACACAGTGGCCTCCATCATTATTAAATGGAAGAAGTTTGGAACCACCAAGACTCTTCCTAGAGCTGGCCGCCCGGCCAAACTGAGCAATCGGGGGAGAAGGGCCTTGGTCAGGGATGTGACCAAGAACCTGATGGTCACTCTGACAGAGCTCCAGAGTTCCTCTGTGGAGATGGGAGAACCTTCCAGAAGAATAACCATCTCTGCAGCACTGCACCAATCAGACCTTTATGATAGAGTGGCCAGACTCTTTAGTAAAAGGCACATGACAGCCTGCTTGGAATTTGCCGAAAGGCACCTAAAGGACTCTCAGACCATGAAAAACAAGATTCTCTGGTCTGATGAAACCAAGATTGATCTCTTTGGCCTGAATGCAAAGCGTCACGTCTGGAGGTGACCTGGCGCCATCCCTACGTTGAAGCATGGTGGTGGCAGCATCATGCTGTGGTTATGTTTTTCAGCGTCAGGGACGGGGAGACTAGTCAGGAACGAGGGAAAGAGGAAAGGAACAAAGTACAGAGATATTCTTGATGAAAACCTGCTTCAGAGCGCACAGGACCTCAGACTGGGGTCCAGACTTCCAACAGGACAACGACTCTAAGCACACAGCCAAGAAAGACAACGCAGGAGTGGCTTCGGGACAAGTCTCTGAATGTCCTTGAGTGGCACAGCCAGAGCCCCTCTCCGGAGAGACCTGAAAATAGCTGTGCAGAGATGCTCCCCATTCAACCTGATAGAGCTTGAGAGGATCTGCAGAGAAGAATGGGAGAAACTACCCAAATACAGGTGTGCCAAGCTTGTAGTGTCATACCCAAGAAGACTCGAGGCTGTAATTGCTACCAAAGGTGCTTCAACAAAGTACTGAGTAAATGGTTTGAATACTTATGTAAATGTGATATTAAAGTTGATCATTTTTAATACATTTGCAAAAATGTCAGAAAAACATTTTTTGCTTTGTCATTATGGGGTATTGTGTGTAGATTGATGAGGGGGAAAAAAGCAATTTAATCAATTTTTAGAATAAGGCTGTAATGTAACAAAATGTGCAAAACGTCAAGGGGTCTGAATACTTTCCGAATGCACTGTAGCTCTCTGAAAAATGTATATAGTGAGTGAGTTCAACGAGGGTCATTTACATATGCTAAGTACATAGTTCCTTCTAAATTGTATCCCCCTGTTCAGAGATGGGCTTTATTTCTGTTACATGTATTTGAAATACATATTTAAATTACTTTTGAGTAACTGTCCTGAAGTACAATCCAATGTATTCTGTAACAAGATACTTTAGAGTAGTGCATATATTATTTTTTTACCCTAGCACTGCACAGTAATCAACTAACCATCAATATTTGTTTCTTTGAATGAACTGTGTCGTGCTAGGGCAAAAAACAAAATGTGCACTACTTGGGGTCCACAGGATTGAGTTTGGGACAATACAAAATACTTTTCTGTACAATTTTTTTTTATAGCGGTTCACAATTTTGTTCCTCCCCATCTCCCCAAATTTGCTGCGTTGGTAATCAGAAGTCTGATGGCACTCGGGTGTGATAAGAGTGTCTGATAAATGACCAAAATGGACAAATGAACACTAGCATAACACACTGGGTATTATTCTAATGAGCTCTGCCCACAAACAAGGCCATATTTAATTAAAATACGAATTGTTTGGGAGTAGAGCTCATTAGAATATAATACCCAATGTGCGTTGCAAGTGTTCATTTTTACAAGTGTACATTTTGGTCGTTTAGCAGACGCTCTTGTCCAGAGCTTCTTACAGCAGTCAGTACATTCAACTAAGGTATATAAACAACCACATCAAAGTCATAGCAAGTAAAACATTTCTGTAATCGTTACTGAGAATGTTGTTGTTGTTAATGGGGCTACTTGCACGTATTTGAATGAAATACACTACTTGGCAAAAGTACTTTTGTATTTGACTTTGATATGTTGTATTTTCTAACAAGAAACATTTTTGAAATATCTTTGCCCATCTCTGGCTCTGTTATTTTATCTGTCTTATGTACAAGGGTCTAGAAGCCTTATCCTCTACTTAAACCTTTCAGTACACTATCTTCCATTCCTCCATCTGTTCTTATCCTAATCTAATCTAAAAGAACCGGGACAATTGTAGGCTTTCCTCATATCACTTTTACCTGTCCAATCTGGTCCGATCAGTGAAGATGAAAGAACGGAGACGAGAAGAGGAAGGCTAGTCTTTTTCATTTAAAATGATGGCCTACAGTACAATACAGGATTTCAAATCAAATAAAAGGATTCAGTGTTAGATGTAGACTAACAGTGAAATGCTTACTTATGGGGCCTTTTCTAACAATGCAGAGTTAAAGATAAGTTGACCATTTTCATAAAAATGGAAATAGTGGCACGGTGAATAACAAATTATAATAATTCAACCCACATCTGGTTAAAAAAAACACAGGGACATACTGAATGTGTTCCAAATGACACCCTATCCCCTACATAGTGCACTACTTTTAAGCAGGGCCCATAAGGCTCTGGTCAAAAGTAGTGCACTGTAAAGGGAATAGGTTTGCTATTTGGGACATACTGTTGGACTGTACTGGAATGACTTCACAGTAGACCCTGTCACATGTCTACACAAGACAGACAAAGAGAAAAGAACAAGAAAGGGAGGAAGGCTATTGAGACTGGAATTCAATTAAAATGGCCATATCGATGTTTGCGCGGTGTCTTTGGGTAATGACTACTACCTACGCGTGTAGTTGTTACTCTGAAAACAGGAAGCTTTGAAAGGAGTCTACCTGGGTGGTAGCAGCAGTAGAAGGGTGTTTATACTACCCATAGGCATTGGGTCATTATAGGCCTATTTAACCATGAGTAAAATTGCTATGGCATGAATGTAAGCCACTGAATAGGTAAGAAACTTGATGCACCACAACTTTAATAATGGATCTTTCTAACCAACGTTTAAATAGGCCCCCATCAGACTAAGCCACTGCAGTGCGTGTAGGATTGAATTAAGCTCACATTGTCATTCTTATTTTACATTACTCCTAACATGGACTATGTTCAGTAGGAAGAATGTGTTCTTGTATGACACGTTCAGATACTACCTCCTCGTTTCAAAATGTTTTCTCCCTCTTGAACACAACACTGGACTCCACTGTATTCATAAAGCGTCTCAACGTAGGAGTGCTGATCTAGGATCAGGTCTCTCCTGTCCGTGTATCTTACTCATTATGATCTAAAAGGCTAAACTGATTCTATATCAGCACTCCTACTCTGAGACTCATTGTGAATGCGAGGCCTTGATTCCTCCTCTATCCTCCTGAGACACAGCAATTCATTTTTGTCCTTTCTAGTGGACATCCGTTCTTGGTCCGTATCTCTGAGGCCATACAAGCCACGGTATTAAGTCCTGTTGTCCATTTGAGAGGACATTCTGGGCTTTTCAATGATATCACATGTATGGGGATGTGACCTTGACAATTTTATCTTCCTGGTTCTTAGAAAAATGGCTGCTGTGAAAATTAGCACATTTTATGGAAATTTTGTAAGAAGTGTGTGTAATTATAAATTATAATTTTTGTGAGTTTGATATTCAAATTGCTTCTAGTAAGTGAATATCTCAGGAATAGTTAAGTGAGTTGTCAGGACCGTGTAATACTTTTTGCACGTGAAATAAGAGCTAAATTAAGAGGTTATCAAGAAATGTCCTCTGTAGTGGACACCTGTATGCCGCAGCTAGGTTTTTCACCTACAGTACCCATTGACTATAATGTAAATGTAAAATATTTATGTCCTAATGACCACTACAGAGAACAATTTAGCACTTTAAAAGATAAATAACAATATTTTCCCCCAATCTTTTCTTGGTAACATGTCCCCCCCCCCCCCGAAATACTTTTGTTTATGTAAAAAATAATACATATTTCAGGAGGCAATAGCAGAAAATAAACTATGTTCACATACTACCTCCCCATTTCACTCCGCTTCAAAAAATGTCTCCCTACTGAACAAAACCCTCTAGGAGACAGTTCACTGCCACCTCTTTCTCTATCCCTCTCCAGGTCCTGAAAACCCATTTCACTCTTTAACAAACCGTTTTCTCCCCCTTCTGTACACCACTGTTGTCCTTCTCCCCCAGGAGAGCGGCTCCATCTACCTCCAGTTCACCTGCTCCACAGCCATGCAGCTGGACGTGATCTTCGAGGTGCTGGAGGAGTTCGACTGGACCTCCTTTTCCGTGGTGGCTACGCGTCACCACGGCTACGAGGACTTCCTGGCCATGGTGGAGGGCCTGACGGACGGATCCTTCATCGGCTGGGAGAAGAAGGGAGTGGTCATGCTCAACGTCACCGACGACCCAGGAGGGACGCGCACACGCAGGCTGCTCAAGGAGAACGAGGCGCAGGTGAGACGGCTATGACCTTTTTTCAATTCGCTGTACTTTTCTATGGTACAGAAGTAGAGGGAGGATACTGATGGAGAGGGGAGACACAGGAAGAAAGGGTGTTGTGGGTTGAACCCAGGTCTCCGGTGGGTAGGCATGTAAATTTGAAGTCGGAAGATTACTTACACCTTAGCCAAATACATTTAAACTCAGTTTTTCACAAATCCTGACATGTAATCCCATCAACAATTCCCTGTCTTAGGTCAGTTAGGATCACCACTTTATTTTAAGAATGTGAAATGTCAGAATAATAGTAGAGAGAATCATTTATTTCAGCTTTTATTTCTTTCATCACATTCCCAGTGGGTCAGAAGTTTACATACACTCAATTAGTATTTGGTAGCAATACCTTTAAATTGTTTAACTTGGGTCAAACGTTTCAGGTAGCCTTCCACAAGCTTCCCACACTAAGTTGGATGAATTTTGGCCCATTCCTCCTGACAGAGCTGGTGTAACTGAGTCAGTTTTGTAGATCTCCTTGCTCACACAAGCTTTTTCAGTTCTGCCCACAAATGTTCTATAGGATTGAGGTCCGGGTTTGTGATGGCCACTCCAATACCTTGACTTTGTTGTCCTTAAGCAATTTTGTCACAACTTTGGAAGTATGCTTGGGGTCATTGTCCATTTGGAAGACCCATTTGCGACCAAGCTTTAACTTCCTGACTGATGTCTTGAGATGTTGCTTTAATATATCCACATAATTGTCCTGCCTCATGATGCCATCTATTTTGTGAAGTGCACCAGTCCCTCCTGCAGCAAAGCACCCCCACAACATGATGCTGCCACCCCCGTGCTTCACGGTTGGGATGGTGTTTTTCGGCTTGTTACCACTATGCCACAGGGTCTACACTGGGGACCCTTTTACTCCCTCTTCTTAATCATTTAGTCATTTTCATGTTTATTTATTTAGACAGGTGTAATGGAATTTGTGCTTTTCTTATAACAAATTTCTGTGTTCTATTCATGTGCTGTTCTATAAACCAATTTCTGTGTTCTATTCATGTGCTGTTCTATAAACCAATTTCTGTGTTCATGCAAGTGGCTGACTGTACAAATCCTCACTAGCAGTAGCTGCAATTTGGCAGTATGCCCAGACCTTGTTTTGAGAACGAACGAAAGATATCTCAGTGTCAAGGTCTCCGCTTAGAGAGAGGAAGCATCGTGAGGTATTGGTCTGTCACATGTTATGAAACAAAACGGTAATGATGATTTAATTATGCTAAATCATGCAAGTATAATTTCTCTGTGTATAGCCGTATATAAGACAACTGCAGGGACAGCCCAGGCAGAGCTCCTGA
The DNA here is from genome assembly GCF_029448725.1 of Salvelinus fontinalis. NCBI lineage: Eukaryota > Metazoa > Chordata > Actinopteri > Salmoniformes > Salmonidae > Salvelinus > Salvelinus fontinalis. Next base: position 38,659,326 of record NC_074696.1, on the reverse strand, counting down.
TTGATTTGTGTACTATTGTGCATTGAGTTGGTTGGAACCTCTCCAGCGCACTGACAAATAAAGAAAGATTCGTTTAAGATTGACTTTGAGGGTCCCTGTGTAAGAATTTCCACGACACAGGGTTGAGGGAAGAAGGGAGACAGGGAGAGAATAGCTGTGGGACTTGGATTTGATCCCACACTGAAAGGGTAAACATGCACTTGTGTATACACCCCAGTCCTGCGCATTCCCGGTCTGCACTAAAAACTCCATAGACCATCAGACTGTATAGATGTGCTGCAGATGGTAACTCAACCCGCTATACCAGCAACAGGACTGTAGGGACCTTTGTTGTATTTCATGCCGTCGTCCTGTCTTTGCAGTCCTTTCATCGCAGTGTAACGGTACTGCAGGACAGTGTTTCCTTGTTCCCGGGGACCCTGCTGTGCAGTCTATGCCGGATTTCATTCCTGCTAAGAATTAATTAGACACTAATTAGTACAGAATTGTCTTGGTATCCAATTACCTGAAAGACACTCCAATCACCTGTCTTGGAAAATATGCTAAGATATTCTGCCAGTTTTTCAGAATAGTTAATAAATTAACTGGAATACTTCAAATAGTTCAACCTGGGACATTGAATTCAGTCTTTTCTTCCATGTAATGGAAACCCTGCTGTTGATGGTCTTTTTGATATATATGTAAATAAGAAATAGGAGAATGGACAAAGAGAAAAATAAATGATGTAACGATATGAAATTTCGCCCCCAAAAACTGTCCACTTCTGTAGTCTGAGTGGGAAATGGCCTGAATTTAAATGTTTTCAAAGAGCGCAGTGAACAGGGTCAGCAACCCCCCCAAAACTGCCACAGTGTGACTGACATCATTTGACCTAGTTTGGTCCAACAAGACTCCCACTTAACTGCCCCCCCCCCTCCTACCCTCTTCTTCCTCTCCTCCCCCCCGCTCCTTCCAGGTGCGTCTCCTCTACTGCTCCCAGGAGGAGGCCGCACTGATCTTCAAGGCGGCCTGGGCCTCGGGTCAGGCCGGACACTCCCACATGTGGTTCGCCGTGGGGCCAGCCCTGTCCGGCCTTGGCCTGGAGGGCCTCCCCAAGGCCCTGTTCGCAGTGCGGCCGCAGGGCTGGAGGGACGAGCCCCGCAGGAGGATCGCCAAAGGGGTGTCTGTGCTGACCCACGGAGCCATGGCTTTGAGGAAGGAGTACGGCTGGGCCCGAGGGCCACACTACTTCGCAGGCAACTGCCAGACAGATGGCAACCAGACGCAGAGGGTGCCAGACAGGATCAGGTAAGGAGAGTGGAGGTGCTCCTTCAGAACTCTCAGGGGGGAGAACTGCTCAGCTGTGGCAGAGCAGTGTCACATACTGCTGCTGGCTGTTTTTCCCTCTCTCTCTCTCTCTCTCTCTCTCTCTCTCTCTCTCTCTCTCTCTCTCTCTCTCTCTCTCTCTCTCTCTCTCTCTCTCTTTCTCTCATTCTCTCTTGCTCTCTCTCTCATTCTCTCTATTTCTCTGCCTGCCTCTTTCTGTCCATCTGCTTCTCTCTATCCTCAGTGTGTCTCTGCCTCTCGTTCTCTCTCTTCTCTTTCTCCCCCTCTCTCTTTCTGTCTCTGTCTATATCGGCCTCTTTGTCTTTCCTTATCTCTCTCTCTCTGCCTTTCTCTGTCATCGCTGATTATCTCTGTGTCTGTCTCGTCCCCTCTCTCTCTCTCTCCCCCTTGCCTACCTCTCTCTCCCCATCAACAGCTGAAACACTTCAACCTCTCTCTCTCTCTCTCTCTCTCTCTCTCTCTCTCGCCCTCATTTTCTCTCTCTCTCCCTGTCTAGTTCTCAGTTGTGTATGAGAAGTCTCTGTATCTCCCTCCGTCTGTCTTTTGCTGCCTGTCAACCGTGTCTCATAGGTGACTCCTCCAAGTCCCTCTCGTGTCATTCGTCAGTACATTTGTCTGAAAGATACATGAGCCATGTGTACATGCTGTATGTCTGTGTCCGTCTGTATACAGTACTTGTCAGAATAAAGTAAATAGCGATGAATCACAATCAGAACATGAGTCATGTTCCTGTGTTGAAGTAAAGATACATGAACCATTCTAATTTGTGAATCAAGTTAAAGATACATGACTTATGCCCATATGAATCAAGTTAAAAGGTGCAAGACTTGTTGCGTTCATGTAAATTAAGTTAAAGATACAGTTGAAGTCAGAAGTTTACATACACCTTAGCTAAATACATTTAAACTCAGTTTTTCACAATTCCTGACATTTAATTTTAGTAACAATTCCCTGTCTTAGGTCAGTTAGGATCCCCACTTTATTTTAAGAATGTGAAATGTCAGAATAATAGTAGAGAGAATAATTTATTTTGGCTTTTATTTCTTTCATCACATTCCCAGTGGGTCAGAAGTTTACATACACTCAATTAGTGTTTGGTAGCATTGCCTTTAAATTGTTTAACTTGGCTCAAACGTTTCGTGTAGCCTTCCAAATCAAATGTATTTATATAGCCCTTCTTACATCAGCTGATATATCAAAGTGCTGTACAGAAACCCAGCCTAAAATCCCAAACAGCAAGCAATGCAGGTGTAGAAGCACGGTGGCTAGGAAAAACTCCCTAGAAAGGCCAAAACCTAGGAAGAAACCTTGAGAGGAACCAGGCTATGAGGGGTGGCCAGTCCTCTTCTGGCTGTGCCGGGTGGAGATTATAACAGAACATGGCCAAGATGTTCAAATGTTCATAAATGACCAGCATGGTCAAATAATAATAATCACAGTAGTTGTGGAGGGTGCAACAAGTCAGCACCTCAGGAGTAAATGTCAGTTGGCTTTTCATAGCCGATCATTGAGAGTATCTCAACCGCTCCTGCTGTCTCTAGAGAGTTGAAAACAGCAGGTCTGGGACAGGTAGCACATCCGGTGAACAGTCAGGGTTCCATAGCCGCAGGCAGAACAGTTGAAACTGGAGCAGCAGCACGGCCAGGTGGACTGGGGACAGCAAGGAGTCATCATGCCAGGTAGTCCTGAGGCATGGTCCTAGGGCCCAGGTCCTCCGAGAGAGAGAGAGAAAGAAAGAAAGAGAGAAAGAGAGAATTAGAGAGCATACTTAACCTCTCTAGGGTACGTGAGACGGTAGCGTCCCACCTCTTCAACAGCCAGTGAAACTGCAGGGCGCCAAATTCAAAACAACAGAAATCCCATAATTACAATTCCTCAAACATACATGTATTTTACACCATTTTAAAGATACACTTGTTGTAAATCCAGCCACAGTATCCGATTTCAAAAGGGCTTTACGACGAAAGCAAACCAAACAGTTATGTTAGGTGAGTGCCTATTCACAGAATAACACAGCCATTTTTCCAGCCAAAGAGAGGATTCACAAAAAGCAGAAATATAGATAAAATGAATCACTTACCTTTGATGATCTTCATCAGATGACACTCATAGGACTTCATGTTACACAATACATGTATGTTTTGTTCTGTAAAGTTCATATTTATATCCAGAAATCTGAGTTTACATTGGCGCCTTACGTTCAGAAGTTCCAAAACATCCTTTGATTTTGCAGTGAGACACATCAATTTACAGGAATACTCATAATAAACATTGCTAAAAGATACAACTGTTTTTCATGGAATTTTAGATGCACTTCTCCTTAATACAACCGCTGTGTCAGATTTCAAAAAAGCTTTACGGAAAAAGCAAACCATGCAATAATCTGAGTCGGCGCTCAGAGCCCAATCGAGACACAAATATATCCGCCATATTGTGCAGTCAACAGAAGTCAGAAATAACATTATAAACATTCACTTACCTTTGATGATCTTCATCAGAATGCACTCCCAGGAATCCCAGTTCCACAATAAATGTTTGTTTTGTTCGATAATGTCCATCATTTATGTCCAAATTCCTCCTTGTTGTTCTAGCGTTCAGTACACTTTCCAAACTCACGACGCACGGGCAAGTCCAGCGGAAAGTACGGACGAAAAGTTTAAAAGGTTATATTACAGTCCGTATAAACATGACAAACGAAGTATTGAATCAATCTTTAGGATGTTTTTAACATAATTCTTCAATAATGTTCCAACCGGAGTATTCCTTTGTCTTCAGAAGTGCGATGGAACAGAGCTCGCACTCACGTGAACGCGCATGGTCAGCGCATGTTCAGGTCATGATAGACCTTACTCATTCCCCTCTCCTTCGGCCCCACTTCACAGTAGAAGCATCAGACAAGGGTCTAAAGACTGTTGACATCTAGTGGAAGCCTTAGGAAGTGCAATATCCCACTGTATCTTCAATAGGAGCTGAGTTGAAAATCGACCAACCTCAGATTCCCACTTCCTGGTTGGATTTTTTTCTCAGGTTTTTGCCTGCCGTATGAGTTCTGTTATACTCACAGGCATCATTCAAACAGTTTTAGAAACTTCAGAGTGTTTTCTATCCAAATCTACTAATAATATGCATATTCTAGCTTTTATGGCTTTGTAGCAGGCAGGTTACTCTGGGCATGCTTTTCATCCGGATGTGAAAATACTGCCCCCTACCCCAAAGAAGTTAAATTCACACAGGACACCAGATAAGACAGGAGAAATAATCCAAATATAACAGACTGACCCTAGCCTCCAGACACATAAACTTGTGCAGCATAAATACTGAAGGCTGAGACAGGAGGGGTCAGGAGACACTGTGGCCCCATCCAATGATACCCCCGGACAGGGCCAAACAGGCAGGATATAACCCACCCACTTTGCCAAAGCACAGCCCCCACACCACTAGAGGGATACCTTCAACCACCAACTTAGCATCCTGAGAAAGGGCAGAGTATAGCCCACAACGATCTCCACCACGGCACAACACAAGGGGGGGCGCCAACCCAGACAGGAAGACCACGTCAGTGACTCAACCCACTCAAGTGACGCACCCCACCTAGGGACGGCATGGAAGAGCACCAGTAAGCCAGTGACTCAGCCCCTGTAATAGGGTTAGAGGCAGAACATCCCAGTGGAGAGAGGGGAACCAGCCAGGCAGAGACAGCAAGGGCGGATTGATGCTCCAGAGCCTTTCCGTTCACCTTCACACTCCTGGGCCAGACTACACTCAATCATATGACCTACTGAAGAGATGAGTCTTCAGTAAAGACTTAAAGGTTGAGACTGAGTCTGCGTCTCTCACATGGGTAGGCAGACCATTCCTTAAAAATTGAGCTCTATAGGAGAAAGCCCTGCCTCCAGCTGTTTGCTTAAATATTCTACGGACAATTAGGAGGCCTGCGTCTTGTGACCGTAGCGTACGTGTAGGTATGTTCGGCAGGACCAAAAGATAGGTAGGAGCAAGCCCATGTAATGCTTTGTAGGTTAGCAGTAAAACCTTGAAATCAGCCCTTGCCTTAACAGGAACCCAGTGTAGGGAGGCTAGCACTGGAGTAATATGATCACATTTTTTGGTTCTAGTCAGGATTCTAGCAGCCGTATTTAGCACTAACTGAAGTTTATTTAGTGCTTTATCCGGGTAGCCGGAAAGTAGAGCATTGCAGTAGTCTAACCTAGAAGTGATAAAAGCATGGATTAATTTTTATGCATCATTTTTGGACAGAAAGTTTCTGATTTTTGCAATGTTACGTAGATGGAAAAAGCTGTCCTTGAAACAGTCTTGATATGTTCGTCAAAAGAGAGATCAGGGTCCAGAGTGACGCCGAGGTCCTTCACAGTTTTATTTGAGACGACTGTACAACCATCAAGATTAATTGTCAGATTCAACAGAAGATCTCTTTGTTTCTTGGGACCTAGAACAAGCACCTCTGTTTTGTCCGAGTTTAAAAGTAGAAAGTTTGCAGCCATCCACTTCCTTATGTCTGAAACACAGGCTTCCAGGGAAGGCAATTTTGAGGCTTCACCATGTTTCATTGAAATGGACAGCTGTGTGTCATCCGCATAGCAGTGAAAGTTAACATTATGTTTTCGAATGACATCCCCAAGAGGTAAAATATATAGTGAAAACAATAGTGGTCCTAAAACGGAGCCTTGAGGAACACCGAAATTTACAGTTGATTTGTCAGAGGACAAACCATTCACAGAGACAAATTGATATCTTTCCGACAGGTAAGATCTAAACTAGGCCAGAACTTGTCCGTGTAGACCAATTTGGGTTTCCAATCTCTCCAAAAGAATGTGGTGATCGATGGTATCAAATGCAGCACCAAGGTCTAGGAGCACGAGGACAGATGCAGAGCCTCGGTCTGACGCCATTAAAAGGTCATTTACCACCTTCACAAGTGCAGTCTCAGTGCTATGTAGGGGTCTAAAACCAGACTGAAGCATTTTGTATACATTGTTTGTCTTCAGGAGGGCAGTGAGTTTCTGCGGACAAATTCAACTAATCAGCGTAGACTGAACCATCGGAAGCTTCCCACAATAAGCTTCCCACAATAAGCTTCCCACAATAAGCTTCCCACAATAAGTTGGTTGAATTTTGGCCCATTCCTCCTGACAGAGCTGGTGTAACTGAGTCAGTTTTGTAGGCCTCCTTGCTCGCACACGCTTTTTCAGTTCTGCCCACAAATTTTCTATGGGATTGAGATCAGGGCTTTGTGATGGCCACTCCAATACCTTGACTTTGTTGTCCTTAAGCCATTTTGCCACAACTTTGGAAGTATGCTTGGGGTCATTGTCCAGTTGGAAGACCCATTTGCGACCAAGCTTTAACTTCCTGACTGATGTCTTGAGATGTTGCTTCAATATATCCACACAATTTTCTTGCCTCATGATGCCATCTATTTTGTGAAGTGCACCAGTCCCTCCTGCAGCAAACCCCCCCCCCCCCCCCCCCACAACTTGATGCTGCCACCCCCGTGCTTTACGGTTGGGATGGTGTTCTTCAGCTTGTAAGCCTCCCCCTTATTCCTCCAAACATAGATGGTCATTATGGCCAAACAGTTCTATTTTTGTTTCATCAGACCAGAGGACATTTCTCCAAAAAGTACAGTCTTTGTCCCCATGTGCAGTTGCAAACCGTAGTTTTTTTTATGGCGGTTTTGGAGCAGTGGCATCTTCATTGCTGAGAGGCCTTTCAGGTTATGTCAATATAGGACTTGTTTTACTGTTGATATAGATACCTTTGTACCTGTTTCCTCCAGCATCTTCACAAGGTCCTTTGCTGTTGTTCTGGGATTGATTTGAACTTTTCCCACCAAAGTACGTTCATTTCTAGGAGACAGAACGCGTCTCCTTCCTGAGCGGTATGACGGCTGCGTGGTCCCATGGTGTTTATACTTTATACATTGCCAGTGGGTCAGAAATTTACATATACTCAAATAGTATTTGGTAGCATTGCCTTTAAATTGTTTAACTTGTGTCAAACGTTTTGGGTAGCCTTCCACAAGCTTCCCAAAATAAGTTGGGGGAATTTTGGCCCATTCCTCCTGACAGAGCTGGTGTAACTGAGTCAGGTTCCCATGGCTGCGTGGTCCCATGGTGTTTATACTTGCGTACTATTATTTGTACAGATGCACGTGGTACCTTACAATTGGCTCATTCATCCCCCTCCTCTCCCCTGTAACTATTCCCCAGGTCGTTGCTGCAAATGAGAATGTGTTCTCAGTCAACTTACCTGGTAAAATAACGGTAAAAAAAAACAACCTTCAGGCATTTGAAAATTGCTTCCAACGATGAACCAGACTTGTGGAGGTCTACAATTTTTTTTATGAGGTCTTGGCTGATTTCTTTTAATTTCCCCATGATGTCAAGCAAAGAGGCACTGAGTTTGAAGGTAGGCATTGACATACATCTACAGGTACACCTCCAACTGACTCAAATTATGTCAATTAGCCTATCAGAAGCTTCTATAGCCATGACATCATTTTCTGGAATTTTCTAAGCTGTTTAAAGGCACAGTCAACTTAGTGTATTGGAATTGTAATACAGTGAATTATAAGTAAAATAATCTGTCTGTAAACAATTGTTGGAAAAATGACTTGTGTCATACACAAAGTAGATGTCCTAACCTAAGTGTATGTAAACTTCCGACTTCAACTGTACATAGCTTGTTAAGTCAATGTGAATCAAGTTAAAGACACTGTGCATGCCATGTTGAGTCCATGTAAATCAAGTTCAAATACATGACTTGTCTATGCCAATCAAGCTAGTTTATTGACTAGCATTGGGGGATTAAAATGAACTGCTGAGGATGAATTCCATAATAACTACAAAGGCCTGGTCTAACTTTATTTGGATAGTCCGGATTTTCAACCTGTAGATGCTGTGCAGATGGCGTACTATCATCAAACTATCTGTTGATAAGCAAACTGCTTGGTAAGGTTACGGTTAGGGTTAAGTTTAGAGTAAGGGTTAGGGCTAGGGTTAAGTTTAGGGTTAGGTTAAGGGTAAGGGTTAGGGCTAAGGTTAGTAGATCGTTAGTTGAAATGTTACTGATAGGCTATAGATACAGTGCCTTCAGAAAGTATTCATACCCCTTTACTTATTCCACATTTCATGTGTGTTACAGCCTGAATTCAAAATTGATTAAATATTTTTTTTCTCTCACACATCTACACACAAAAGTGAAAACATATTTTTAGAAATGTATTGAAAATGAAATACAGAGATATTTAATTTACATAAATATTCACACCCCTGTGTCAATACATGTAAGAGTCCCCCTGGCAGCGATTACAGCGGTAAGTCTTTCTGAGTAATTCGCTAAGAGCTTTGCACACATGGGATTGTGCAACATTAACCCGTTATTCTTTTAAGAATTCTTCAAGCTCTGTCAAATTGGTTGTTATTCATTGCTAGACAACCATTTTCAGGTCTTGCCCTAGATTTTCAAGCAGATTTAAGTAAAAACTGTTACTCAGCCACTCAAGAACATTCACTGTCTTCTTGATAAGAAACTATAGTGTAGATTTGGCTTTGTGTTTCAGGTTATAGTCCTGCAGAAAGGTGAATTAATTTCCCAGTGTCTGGTGGAAAGCAGACTGAACCAGGTTTTCCTCTAGGATTTTGCCTTTGCCACAATTCCGTTTATTTTTTATCCTGAAATGACGATTACAAGATTACGATTACCCATAACATAAAGCAGCCACCACTAAGCTTGAAAATATAGAGAGTGCTACTCAGTAATGTGTTGAATTCAGGACAAAAGTTAATTGCTTTGCCACATTTTTTGCAGTATTACTTTATTGCCTTGTTGCAAACAGGAGACATGTTTTGAAAAAAAAATAAAAATCTGTACAATCTTTTCACTCAGTCAATTAGTTTAGTTTTGTTGAGTTTCTACAATGTTGTTGATCCATCCTCAGTATTCTCCTATAACAACCATTAAACTCTGTAACTAAACTATGTAACTGTTTTATAGTCACCATTGGCTTCATGGTGAAATCCCTGAGCGGTTTCCTTCCTCTCTGGCAACTGAGTTAGGAAGGACACCTGTTTCTTTGTCACTTCCTGACCTTAGATATCTCTGTTTTTCTATATATTTTGGTTAGGTCAGGGTGTGACTAGGGTGGGTACGATAGTTTTTGTATGTCTAGGGTTTTTGTATGTCTAGGATTTTTTGTATGTCTAGGGGTTTTTGTATGTCTATGTTGGCCTGATATGGTTCCCAATCAGAGACAGCTGTTTATCGTTGTCTCTGATTGGGGATCATATTTAGGTAGCCATTTTCCTCGTTTGTGTTGCGGGATCTTGTTTTTGTATAGCTGCCTTGTGCACTACAATACTGCACGTTTGTTATATTCGTTGTTGTTTTTGTTGTAAGTTTCACTATTAAAGAATGTGGAACTCTACGGACGCTGCACCTTGGTCCGATCTTTTCAATGAACGTGACAATCTTTGTAGTGACTGGGTTTATTGATACGCCATCCAAAGTGTAATTAATAACTTCACCATGCTCAAAGGGATATTAAAAAGTATGCTTTTCTTATTTGTACCCTACAAATAGGTGCCCTTCTTTACTGTCATTGGAAAACCTTTGTGGTTGAATCTGTGTTTGAAATTCACTACTTGACTGAGGGACCTTACAGATAATATGTGTGGGGTACAGAGATGAGGTAGTCATTCAAAAAATCATGTTAAACACTATTATCGCACACAAAGTCCATGCAACCTATTGTGACTTGTTAAGCACATTTTTACTCCTGAACTTATTTTGACTTGCCATAACAATACGTATTGAAATTACATATTTATGGACACGACATTTCAGCTTTTCATTTTTTATTCATGTGTACTAATTAAAAAAAACATAATTCCACTTTGACATTATTACAAGAAATCTCAATGTAATCAATTTCAAGGGGTGTCAATACTTTCTGAAGGCAGTAAATTGTTACCAAAGGCCTAAATGGTACCAATTTATGTATTAATTACCACCTACTGTTCATTCATTTTTAATGTGTCAGCTATAATGGGTCTCTTTAATACATTTATTTGACCAGACAAGGTAAAACTACAATTATCTACCTCTCACCACTCTCCCTTCTTTTTCTCACAATTCTTTCTATCTTTCATCTGCATCCCCTTTCGTACCTCTCTGCTCCTCTGTCATCCCTGCACCCCTCTCTCCTCCCTCTATCTCTCCCACCGCTATGCTCTTTATGCTTTGTTTTTATTACACCATTCAATCTCATCCTCAATCTAATTTCCTTCTCTCTCCCCTCCATCCCTCCCTCCCTCCCTCCTTCCCTCCCACGCTCTCCCATCTATTGTCATTTCACAACCCTCTCTCTCTCTCTCTCTCTTCTCTTCCTCCCTGGTTCACTCTCTCCTTTTCTCATCACTACGTCTCTTCCCTTTACCTTCTCTTCCTTCCCCCCCCCCCATCTCTCTCCTCCCTTGGCCCGACTCTAAAAGGGATCTGATGCTTCATCGTTTTACATGTAAATAGGATAATTGATTGTGGTGGCTTAGATATGTGGAAGTAGAGTAGTGGCCTGAGGGCACACACACTTAATGTGTTGTGAAAAGTGTTATATACAATTTTAAATTGTACATAACTGCCTTAATGTTGTTGGATCTCAGGAAGAGTAGCTGCTGCCTTGGCAGCAGCTAATGGGGATCCTTAATAAATTCAAATACAAATGCAGGGTATAAATATTGGAGGCAGTCACACACAGCCACGAACCCAGCCAGCCACCAAACCTCTTCTGGCCTCTCTCTGTATCTCCCGCGCCATCACTATCATGGCAGAAGCACTGTCAACAGCATAGGGACACACCAAACAGTTCCCATACCCGTCCCGTTTCCTAATAGAGGCGCTGGCACCAGTGAGGCATGGGAGAATCTAATAGAAGGGGGGGGGGGGCATGCAAATGCAGCTCTAAAGAGAGTACATTCATGTGAATGTTGTCTGATGTTTAAATAGCTAGTAACCCCCCACCCCACCCCAAACCCTTCACCCCTACTCCCCATATCACTCTCTCTCACTCGCTTTCCCACTTTGCCTATCCCTCTCCCTCTCTCTCTCCCTCTCTCTCTCCCTCTCTCTCTCTCTCTCTCGCTCTCTTTTCTGTCTACTCTCTCTTTCTCTCTCGCTCTCTCTATTCCCCCCCTCCATCTTTCTCTGTCTGAATGCATTAGCCATTATGAGTTGTCTTTGTTACGGTGCGAGAGACAAATCTATATTCAAATATTCCGTAGCTTGTTCACCTCACAATGTTTCGGCATTAGTGGAAACACATGTAATGTCAACGACGGTGTGTCGCCATGACAACATGGCACTCACCCAGAGAGATCCGCGGCATTGCAGAGTTCAAGTGAGCGCTAACATTAACACATTGTCTTTCTTCATCTTATAAGAAAAGCAACTTCTGAATAGTTTTGTGTTTGTCAGCAGAATTTCTCCTCTATTTTTCCAAATCATGAAATAATCATTTGAATGTAGAATAGAGACCGAGGGGGTTTTCTGCTTTCTATTGGATTTCTGTTTGCCGTCAGTATGCTCTTTATAGGCTTGGTTGGACAAATCATGTGTGAAAAGTTCTAATGCCCTTTTGTGACTCCTTCATACAGCCTTAATAAACATATACAGCCTTCTAGCTCATTTGCATTGCATTCCATTACTTTGCATTCCATTATTGCCCCTCATATACTGTATACAGTAGCACCAGCAAGGATAGGAAGATCAGCACAGCCCTAGAAGTAGGGCTCCAGCCTGTCTTATCATGTGCCAGAATGTGAATCATTTCTCCTACTATATGATCTAGAAATACCCATAAATTATAGGTCATAATTCAGCTCAATACTCTTGTGAAGTTCGAGAGAGGGCAGTGGGTGAGACGCAGATAAACATCTCCTGTTACGTGGTAGGCTTTCTATGTGACAGCCTCGTATAAATAATGGCTGGATGAAAGGAAATGAGGGCATCTTCAATCAGCGTTTGCTGCATCAGGAAAACAAGAAAGCGCTGAACGACAAAATTCCAAATGCCTTTTGAAGGAAGGGAGAGAGAAAGTAAACCGCCGTTGGTTTTTTAACATTCTATCTGACTGGCGTCCTCTGTGAATCGTGCTTTTAGGTGCAGTGTTGTCATGGTGACACAGAAGCATCTCAGACTCTGTAACCGACAGACTGCCTCTAACAGCAACATGAAAAACATGAAAGCCAACTGCTAGTGTAGTTTGCTCTATAGCCTTTACCCCTGATTATCAGGGTAGGGCTGGGAAACCATTAGCACTCTCGATATCAACGAAGATACAGATGCGTTGAAGACTATGGAAAATAGCCTGCCTACCCTACATCGCTGCACACTGCAGTCTTTGCAAATCTCAACCATCTCACAATTTCTGCACATTATTCATGTGATAAGCAGAAACTATTCGCTGTTTGCAGAACTTTGGCTACTCCAAAGACGAGCTCACATGTTTTATTCATCAACTCATTGATTTATTTACATTTCATGTCACGTAGCTACCTGTAACTGTACATGGCTGGAACATAATAACAAGCAGCTTGGGACATAGAGAGATCTTTAGTGTAGTGCCGAACTGCCCACCTGCGTCCTGCTGTCTCTCACCCTGCCACTCTGCCACTCTAGTCTTTCAACTACAAAGCTTGCAGCTGAAGACACATGAAAGATATCTAGTATTAAGTGTCCCCTGCTTCTCTCGTTCTCTCTCTCGCTCTGCCACTCTCGCTGCCTCTCTCTCTCGCTCTGCCACTCTCTCATCGCCTTCCCTGTCACTTCCAGCGAAAACTTGAATCTTGCTGAAAGTCTAGCATGCCACTCCGTTTCTCTGTTTTTCCGTCTCCTGTTTCTCTGTCTGTCTGTGCTGAAAGTTGTTTCGTGTGTCTCTCTATTTCTCTCTGTTTCCCTGTTTCTATTTCTTTCTGTCTGCCATTCCCACACTCCCTTTCCTGTCTTCCAGGTTTTTCAGTAACATTACGCTGAGTGGCCGGGACTACTCGTTCAACAGCGATGGCTACCTGTCTAATCCAGTGCTGGACGTGATTTCCTACTCCGAGGGGAAAGGCTGGGAGGAGGTCAGTGAGTTAGCGTGCTAACCGCTAATTATCTGACACGCTCGCTAACCACCATTTCACACCCATCAAGTCTGGCTAACTTATCCTCCTGCACACGTACACACACTCTCTCCCCTCAACTTGCTAACCACCCTTACCGCACTATCACAGTCCATCGGATGTGTCTACTTAACCCTTATTTAACGTTTTGCCAACCTTGTCGAGTTAGCCAGTTAACAAAAGCTAACGTCTAATGTTTGCTCCCCCGAGAGAGAGAAAGCCCATGCACTTTCCTCAACTCTCCATTCACTCCATTCCTGCTGTTTTCAACCAACCTTTCAGCACTCTGTACGTTTACCCACGTTGTTGCCTCAAGGCCTGGTGATTCCATGATATCCATTCACAACAGGAGGAATTTGTTCAGCATGAACCGTGATATGCCTCCGTACTGTCAAGGTGGGATAATCTGACCCAGTTGCAGCTGTATGATAACATGGACTCTGTAGTAGTGCTCCTTCAGTTAATTTCCTATCTCCTCTGAGTGCTCTGGGCTCTGATCAGTAAGGGTGAGTGAACAAACAGTGGACGATTGAGCTCTGGGACCAGTTTTGTACCCGAGACCACATTATGTAATGGAAAAAGTCTGACCGCTTCAAATCAAATCGTATTGTATTGGTCGGATACACGTTTACACATGACCACAAATTATATACTGTGCGTCTGTAGTCTCCATAGATCCGTAAATACTGTAACTTACTGTTCCCTATAGTATAAAATAACCCTGATTCCAAATATTAGGATAATAATATAAACGTGTAGGCTATTCCATGGTCGACAGGTATACGTCTAATACATTGTGGTGATATTAGAACCTGACAAGTTCAAGTAACCCTGAAGAAGAACTGAGGAAATGGTTCTCTCAAAGCACTCACTAAAATGAATTAGTGAATCACTTCAACACAGGTTGCGTTCACTTCTGGTTTTTATTTTTCCCCAGTATGCAGTCTCCAATGTAAGCTTGACCGCCGAGACACCGGAACACTCTCAAGTGTTTAGTACATGCCACACTTACTGCAAACCGACGCAGTGAACAAAAGAGAAGTGTGCCTCGCACAAAGGTTTCCCTTTTCCTCCTCACGATCCATATACAGTTGAAGTCGGAAGTTTACATACACTTAGGTTGGAGTCATTAAAACTCGTTTTTCAACCACTCCACAAATTTCTTGTTAACAAACTATCGTTTTGGCAAGTCGGTTAAGACATCTACTTTGTGCATGACACAAGTCATTTTTCCAACATGTTTACAGACAGATTATTTCACTTATAATTCACTGTATCACAATTCCAGTGGGTCTGAAGTTTACATACACTAAGTTGATTGTGCCTTTAAACAGCTTGGAAAATTCCAGAAAATCATGTCATGCCTTTAGAAGCTTCTGATAGGCTAATTGACATCATTTGAGTCAATTGGAGGTGTACCTGTGGATGTATTTCAAGACCTACCTTCAAACTCAGTGCCTCTTTGCTTGACATCATGAGAAAATCTAAATAAATCAGCCAAGACCTCAGAAAAAAAATTGTAGACCTCCACAAGTCTGGTTCATCCTTGGGAGCAATGTCCAAACGCCTGAAGGTACTACGTTCATTTGTACAAACAATAGTACGCAAGTATAAACACCATGGGACCACGCAGCCGCCATACCGCTCAGGAAGGAGACGCGTTCTGTCTCCTAGAGATTAATGTACTGTGGTGCGAAAAGTGCAAATCAATCCCAGAACAACAGCAACGGACCTTGTGAAGATGCTGGAGGAAACAGGTACAAAAGGTTCTATATCCACAGTAAAACGAGTCCTATATCGACATAACCTGAAAGGCCGCTCAGCAAGGAAGAAGCCACTGCTCCAAAACCGCCATAAAAAAGCCAGACTACCGTTTGCAACTGCACATGGGGACAAAGATTGTAATTTTTGGAGAAATGTCCTCTGGTCTGATGAAACAAAAATAGAACTGTTTGGCCATAATGTCCATCGTTATGTTTGGAGGAATAAGGAGGAGGCCTGCAAGCCGAAGAACACCATCCCAACTGTGAAGCAAAGGGGTGGCATGTTGTGGGGGTGCTTTGCTGCAGGAGAGACTGGTGCACTTCACAAAATAGATGGCATCATGAGGAAAGAAAATTATGTGGATATATTGAAGCAACATCTCAAGACATCAGTCAGGAAGTTAAAGCTTGGTTGCAAATGGGTCTTCCAAATGGACAATGACCCCAAGCATACTTCCAAATTTGTGGCAAAATAGCTTAAGGACAACAAAGTCAAGGTATTGGAGTGGCCATCACAAACCCGGACCTAAATCCTATAGAAAATTTGTGGGCAGAACTGAAAAAGTGTGTGCGAGCAAGGAGGGCTACAATCCTGACTCCGTTACACCAGCTCTGTCAGGAGGAATGGGCAAAAATTCACCCAAATTATTGTGGGAAGCTTGTGGAAGGCTACCCGAAATGTTTGTCCCAAGTTAAACAATTAACTGCAATTATACCAAATACTAATTGTGTATGTAAACTTCCGAGCCATTGGGAATGTAATGAAATAAATAAAAGCTGAAATAAATCATTCTCTCTACTATTATTCTGACATTTCACATTCTTAAAATAAATTGGTGATCCTGACTGACCTAAGACAGGGAATTTTTACTTGGATTAATTGTCAGGAATTGTGAGAAACTGAGTTTAAATGTATTTGGCTAAGGTGTATGTAAACTTCTGACTTCAACTGTACTTCCTAAATGGCTCTAAATTATCTCCTTGCAGGTTGGCACGTGGCAGAACGGTGTTCTGGATCTCATTATCCAGCCCTTTTCACGCTACGGCTCCTTCCTCAAGCCGCTGGATGACACCCAGCACCTCAAGGTGGTCACCCTGGAGGAGAGGCCCTTTGTCATTGTGGAGCCAGCTGACCCAGGCACCAACTCCTGCATCCGGGACTCGGTGCCCTGCAGACTACCGCTCAACACCACCAAGTAAGGCCTGCTACTGGGACGGATGTATTTAACCATGACCTACCCTGGTCTAACCATGGAGATATTTAACCATGACCTACCCTGGTCTAACCATGGAGATATTTAACCATGACCTACCCTGGTCTAACCATGGAGATATTTAACCATGACCTACCCTGGTCTAACCATGGAGATATTTAACCATGACCTACCCTGGTCTAACCATGGAGATATTTAACCATGACCTACCCTGGTCTAACCATGGAGATATTTAAGCATGACCTACCCTGGTCTAACCATGGAGATATTTAACCATGACCTACCCTGGTCTAACCATGGAGATATTTAACCATGACCTACCCTGGTCTAACCATGGAGATATTTAACCATGACCTACCCTGGTCTAACCATGGAGATATTTAACCATGACCTACCCTGGTCTAACCATGGAGATATTTGACCATGACCTACCCTGGTCTAACCATGGAGATATTTAACCATGACCTACCCTGGTCTAACCATGGAGATATTTAACCATGACCTACCCTGGTCTAACCATGGAGATATTTAACCATGACTGACCATGGTCTAACCATGCAGATGTTTAACCATGACCAACATGTAACCAACATAGTTTAAATGTTGTAACTATCATAAGCGTAAAGGGTAATACAAAAATGATAATTGTGGTTGGCCATGTTGCTCCTCAGTATTGATATCGTTTATTGAGAGTGTGTTTAAAATACAATGTTTTACTCCACTCTACCTATGATGTCACATGGTTACATTCCCTCCCCTCAAGCCATTCAGGGATAAGAATTGAAGGGAATTTGTAAAGATTTAGCAACTGAATTGCAGTAAATAAGTAATAAACCCTTTAAACTTTTAAAATGTCTTTATAATTGTCAAAGTAAATCTATGCCATGCGCCACAATGGTGCCCAGTGACCCTATGACATCATCAGCTTCATTGCTCTACTATAGATTTTGACAAACAGCTCCGGGCTACACACAAGGTAGAAATATACTTTGAAATATTAAAAAACCTTACATTTTTGGGATGCAGCGTAGTCTAACCAGTAACCACATGCTTTGCCAGTTTCTTTCATTGACATGCTGTTGTTTATTCTCTCTTGTCCTCTTTTATAAACTCTCACTCGGTGTTTCACAGTCTGTCCTGGTCTCTGGAGGTCTGTTAGTGTGTTATGTGTTCCCAGCCTGTCTCTGATAAGACGTCTGGTAACAAGGCCCGCTGAAAGTTCCATCAATTGTATTGGCTCAGGGAGATTGCCCCAGTTAATCAGCCTGCTTTTAACATTCCATTGGCATCGCAACACCTGCGCTACCTGGTTGGTTATCATAGTGGGCATACAGGGAGGGACCACACATTGATATTTGCCCAGTTAAACTTAACTTTTAATATGTCATTAGGCTTTTTCTGTTGACATTCCTATTGTAAAGCTACATGCTTGGAAAGAGTCCACGTATGCCCTGTTCAATCTCCTCATCCCCTGCTGAGGATAACCCACCCTGAAAAATGACAATTAACCCAGTTTTTATGCAGTCCTCCTCCTCCTCTCCTGTCTGTTCTGATATGCCTCCTTTCTCTAAAACTGAGCAGTCCAACTACAGTTGCTGTATTGATCCAGCAACTACAGCTCTCGCTAATAATTCATACATTCCTCTTTGCCCTTCTGTGTCTCCCTTCTTTTTCTCTCTTTCCTCTGCCTCCTGTCTCTAACATCTCCCTCCCTGTCTTTCTCTCCTTCCCTCCCTCGCTCTATCTGTAACCACAGTGTGCCGGTGGATGAGAAATCATCGAAGCACTGCTGCAAAGGCTTCTGCATTGACGTCCTCAAGCGATTGGCCAAAATAGTGGGCTTCTCCTATGACCTCTACCTGGTGACCAATGGCAGACACGGGAAGAGGGGGAGTGATGGGCAGTGGAATGGCATGGTCGGGGAGGTCAGGGGTCATGTATTTCTTCTTCTCTCTTTCTTTTCGTATTCAAATAACGTGTTCAAGGGGTGCCATGCAATTCCTCCTCAAAATCCCCTGAAAGTAAACGGGAGACAGAATGAGACCAAGAACTGTCAAATAGATTAGTATTCCCATGGAGAAGTAACTCGGGAGTGTTTGGCGTGGAGTCTTGGGCAAATGCCTCGCTATTTCCAGGGAAGACAATCCCCCTCTGGGTGCCGGGATTAATACGGGTGGCTAACAGAGAAGAGATGGGGATGTGTCAACCCACATTCACAGTGACAGCACAGCTAAGGGTGTGTTACTGTGTTTATACAGCCACCGGGTGGCTAGGCTGCTGCTACTACCAGGTGCAGGTGTCCCTTTTCCCCCACCGTGAGGCTCCTCAGTTGCACAACTCACTCTCGGATCTCATTAACGTAACCATTTTACTACTGAGACAGCTGGAAGTGAATGCCTGTGAACGTGAATGGGCCCATTTTTTTCTGTTCCTAACTGCAGTTCCCCTCCCGCCCACCAGGTGGTTTATAAACGGGCCGACATGGCCATTGGCTCCCTGACCGTCAACAAGGAGAGGTCAGAGGCTGTGGAGTTCTCCGTGCCCTTCGTGGAGACGGGCATCAGCGTCATGGTCTCCCGTAGCAACGGCACCGTCTCGCCGTCGGCCTTCCTTGGTGAGCAGGGCTGACTAAGAGCTTATGAAGGCCTATGAAGGGCATATGACGGGCTATGAAGGGCCTATGATGGGCTATGAAGAGTCTATTGTAACACACAATACCTGACATACCCCAACCAATGTTACCCCCCATTATCAAGGAAAACCTTGATTTCTCCCTCTTGGTTTAGTATCAAAGTTGTCAAGCATGGTTTCACAGGCATCTCAAACAAAGGCCATAAACACATTGATATTTTCTTTTTTTCTTGATTTTTTTCACTGTAGCCTTTGGTGAAATTCACTATTCCAATGGGCTATGCCCCCCCCCCCCTCGATAATGAAGGGTGAAGATATTTCAGAGTGAAATATGTCTCTAAGATAACACCTCTACATTTCAAATCGCGTTAGCATAATTCCAGACTTTTCCCGAGCATGTAGAGACAGAGACTCAGTCTGCAGACAAGGCCGACATTTTAATCCTACAGCCATCGATTGAGACGTGATGGTACGTCTATATCTGCAGCCAGATCTTAGATAATACAGTGTGTAATGGCAGCTCATCAGATATGACTCAGTATTACACAGTAATCTGGCCATAGGAGGCGTCTGTGCTGTGCGTAAAACAAGCTCGTTCAGCCATCGACTCAAGTAGCACAGACTGGATGTGGTCTTAGTTTCAGACACTCAAACAGCACATACTGTATGTCGTTTTTCCCTCTGAAGGATCCGTTTTCAAACATGGATGTTTATCTATCTGTCAAGTAAGATTTAGTAGGCAATCTGGACATGTACTGTAGCCAACCTGGATTTTTTTTAACTCCAAGGCCATTTCGTCTGATTCAAGGGTCACTGATTTGATTGTAACCTAAGGGTTCTTGGCTTGGTCTTAGTATGTCTTAGCTGGCCTGAGCCCAGAGTAATCTCTTGCCAAGGAAATCTTGGATCTTCAAGCCTGACCCTTTCTGTAAGGTCATTTTCATGAGACCATCAGCCATTTTGTCATCCATCTTGGGTTTGACCTTAATTGTTTTGAGCTTGTAAGTTACTCCTACATGACTCGAGTCAGACAGAATCTGAACCTCCAAAAATTCTTTGAAGACAGTTCCTTATTCCACTTGTGTAAAAACAAAAAACTTAATCTCATGAAACACAATAATACATGTAATTACAGCGTTACTTCACAGGTATCAAATCAACATCATGTTTCTGCAGAACAACCCCTTTAAGTTCCAGCTATCCCTACCTATGACACAAGTGTATTTGTTTGGGAATGGCTTTTTTGGAGAATCCCCTCCCCTTCCTCGCTGTGTTCCAATGTTGGATGCATTTGCAGTTTGTTTTGGTTGTGTTTCAGATGATTTTGTGCCCAATAGAAATTCATAGTGAATGATGTATTGTGTCATTTTGGAGTCACTTTTAAATAAGAATATAATGTTTCTCAACACTTCTACATTAATGTGGACGCTACCAGGATTACAGATAATCCGGAATGAATCGTGAATAATGAAAGTTACAGAGGGTCAAAGACAATACCCCAAGACATGCTAACCTCTCACCATTACCAATAACAGGGGAGGTTAGCATGTCTTGGGGGTATGATTTTTGACCCTCTGTAACTTTCTCACTCATCATTATTCACGATTCATTCAGGATTATCCGTAATCATGGTAGCACCCACATTCATGTAGAAGTGTTCAGAAACATATTCTCTTCTTTTTTACAGTAAAAGTGACTCCAAAAAAACACAATACATTATTTCCTATTAATTTCTATTGGGCACAAAATAATCTGAAACAAAACCAAAAATAACTGCAAATGCATCCAACATGTTTGTCGAGTCACAAGCTTGATATAGTCAATGCGTTCTCGGAATATGGGACCAAAAAACGAAACCTTTAAGCACTTTATTAATAAGCGTCTTTAGGGGTGTCAATAATTTAGACTCCTACCTTGTTGATATTTTGTTGTATTACTTATTCAATAAAATCTCTTTCTCTGAGCAATTGTATTAGTATAAAATAATATAATTTCCCAATTTTTTGGAGCGTTCAATATAGCTCAGTTTTTGAATGATTTATTCTATACAATCACTATTGCTGATCTTCTTGAAGGGTGTCAATCATTTCAGACCCCACTGTATGTAGAGAATTGTAGGGTACCTATTTTGACGATGGCCCGTAGGGTGCCATTTCAAATCAAATCAAATGTTATTAGTCACATGCGCCGAATACAACAGGTGTGGTATTCTTACTTACAAACCCCTAACCAACAATGCAGTTTAAAAAATTAGAATAAGAAATACAAGGAACAAGAGTAAAATAACAATAGCGAGACTATATACAGGGGGTACCGATACAGAGTCAATGTGCGGGGGCACCGGTTAGTCGAAGTACTGTAGGTAGAGTTATTAAAGTGACTATGCATAGATAATAGAGAGTAGCAGCGGCGTAAAAGAGGGGGTGGGCAATGCAAATAGTCTGGGTAGCCATTTGATTAGATGTTCAGGAGTCTTATGGCTTGTGGGTAGAAGCTGTTTAGAAGCCTCTTGGACCTAGAATCGGCGCTCCGGTACCGCTTGCTGTGTGGTAGCAGAGAGGACAGTCTATGACTAGGGTGGCTGGAGTTTTTGATCATTTTTAGGGCAATTTGGCATGCATCCATAGCTTCATTCTAAGTAGCAAGCGAGTGAGAACCTTGGGACAGAACCCATGTCTTTGTGATGTGATGTTTCAGAGCCGTACAGCCCAGCTGTGTGGGTGATGATGTTCGTCATGTGCCTGTCCGTGGTCGCCGTCACAGTCTTTATTTTCGAGTTCTTCAGCCCTGTTGGCTACAACCGCAGCCTGCAAAGTGCAAAGAGTAAGTCATTTATTACAGTACGGTCATTATTATTTCAGGTTATCACCATTGAAGCAATTTAAGTGGTCGTGATGAGTTATATGCCATTGTGAGTACCCTGGGGATATTTCTTTTCCATTCAATGTTCATTTCTCTCTCTCTCTCTCTCTCGCTCTCTCTCTTTTTCTCTTTCTTTCTCACTCACTATCTCTCCCACTCACCCCTCTGTCTGTCCCCCTTATCTCTCTCTATCCAGAGACAGGGGGCTCTAAATTCACCATAGGGAAGTCTATCTGGCTGCTGTGGGCTCTGGTCTTCAATAACTCAGTGCCTGTGGAGAACCCCAGAGGAACCACTAGTAAGATCATGGTGCTGGTGTGGGCCTTCTTCGCTGTCATCTTCCTGGCCTCCTACACGGCCAACCTGGCAGCCTTCATGATCCAGGAGGAGTACATCGACACTGTGTCTGGCCTCAGCGACAAGAAGGTGTGTGAGTGAGGAGGCCCTTTTGATCCAAGGCCAAGATGGCCATAATGTCTGTTTCCATACCACAGCAGTGCCTCAATTTTTCCCACTTGCACATTACCTGTCTATGTCTATGGATTGGTGAAGGCATTGGCTGGAGGGAGTCTCCATTATTGTTAATCCATGACGGGAATGTGCAAGTGCATGCTTCAGGAGAAGGGTGGAGAATCAGGGTAGCGCCTGGAAGTCAATAAAAGTAGACGTTTTTTGTTGTGCTGAAGTTTGGTCTAGTGGTAATTCTGCTGCCACCTTCAGACAACTTATGCATTGATCCATCTCTGACTTTCATCCCTCTCAATTCTCTCCCTTTCTGAAGATCTCTGTACTAAGAATTCTCTTTGGGAGGGGAAATAGAAGAGGCCTTTTTACATGAGCTCTAAGGACGTTGGGTGGGCACTGGACAGCACAGCCAAAAATCACAATAACATCTCAGAAGATAGACGCTCAACTTGCTGAGTTGGTGTTGGAGATTTGAGCCGCAATCTTTTCAAATGTTCTTGCGTTTTGGCAGCTCTTTGATTTCATGACACGCTGCTTGGGGTATTGTCCACCTGTCCAACTTCCTTAGATCTCTATGCATGCATTATTTACGATGTAACGTACTCTTGTCACTCAACTTTTACCCTGAATCCCCACATCAACCTCTAGTTCCTCCTCTATCCCCTCAGTTCCAGCAGCCCACTGAGCAGTACCCCCCACTCCGATTTGGGACCGTCCCCAACGGGAGCACGGAGGAGAACATCCGCAGCAACTACGCCAACATGCACAACTTCATGATCCGCAACAACCAGAAGGGCGTGGAGGAGGCCATCGACAACCTCAAGACTGGGTCAGTTTGTGTGTTTGTGAAGATGACATCCCTTTCATTTCATTGCATTCAACCAGGGCCATGTTCATTAGGCACCAAACGGAAAGAAAACAGACTGAAACAGGGAGGGACTACCTAGACTTGTCCAATAAGAAACGCACATTTTCGTTTTCCGTTGCATTTATTTTCCCCGTTATGTGCCCAAATGAACACAACCCAGCATAGCAACCTCTTAGCAACAATTATCTCCCTGGGATGTCTTGTTGTACTGTACTGTATGTGTGCTTGTCTCTCTGCTGGTGTCTGTAGTGCAAAATATGGGATTCTGCTTACATTAGACAAAACATACATAAACTTATGTTGGAAGCATGAGGGTATTTATAAGAAATTGTGCACCACATGCAGAGGAAAGACAATCACTTCCCCTAGACAACTTGACCACTAGCAGCCTATTCCTCACCCGGACCTGACGTACCGTGTTATTAAACCTCACATGATGCATTCTCACTTATCATTTCCCTCTCATCCCCTCTTCTCGCCCCTCTCTCTCTCCCTCCCTCCTTCAGCAAACTAGATGCCTTCATCTATGATGCGGCTGTGCTAAACTACATGGCGCGGAAGGACGAGGGCTGTAAGGTGATGACCATTGGCTCGGGCAAGGTGTTCGCCACCACGGGCTACGGCATCGCCCTGCATAAGAACACCCGTTGGAAACGCCCCGTGGACTTGGCCCTACTGCAGCTGGTTGGAGACGGTGAGGAGAGAAAGAGGAGTGGGGGAGAGATGGACGAGGGAGAGAGGGATTGGGGACAGGCAGGAGAAGTTGATAAATGTGCTGGCTTGTTAGTGGCGGGCTGGCAGCATCAATCTATGTCTCTGCTTTTTGGTGGTGGATTGAAGTGAGAGAAAAAATACACTTTCCTGCAGTACTTACTGCTTAATTCAGTTGAATGTGGTACGTATTCACGGTTTTACAGTTTGTCCTACATACTGTACATTTACAGTAGACCTACTGGTAATTGCCAAAATAAAGGAAACACCAACATAAAGTGTGTTAATAGGGCGTTGGGCCACCAGGGCGTTGGGCCACCGTTGGGCCACCAGCAGCTTCAATGCACCTTGATCATACATTCTACAAGTGTCTGGAACTCTATTGAAGGGATGAGACACCATTCTTCCACGAGAAAATCCATCATTTGCTGTTTTGTTGATGGTGGTGGAAAGCTCTGTCTCAGGCGCTGCTCCAGAATCTCCCATAAGAATTCAGTTGGGTCGAGATCTGGTCTGAGATGGCCATGGCATATGGTTTACATGGTCAACAAACCATTCAGTGACCACTCGTGCCCTGCGGATGGGTGCATTGTCATCCTATGGGGGCATAGTCATGGTAGCCAAAATAATGGCCTGCCCAGCATTTTTATGCATGACCCTAAGCATGATGGAATTTGAATGACTTAATTAACTCAGGAACCACACCTGTGTGGAAGCACCTGCTTTCAATATACTTCGCCTCCCTTATTTCCTCAAGTGTTTCCATTATTTTGGCTGTTACCTGTATGTCTTAGTGGGCCTACACACTCTGTTTTACAGGAGGCTTGCCGTACTGTAAGACAGTAAACGAATGTTGAATGTTGGATTTATTATGGGTGGTTGTGAGCCAGATGAAGCATTAACATGGACTGCAACGGTGATTCTCTAGTTAACATTTAGTGCATGAGGACTTGTAGGCCTAATCTGGGTCTGTGCAGCCACCCCAGAATGTTTCACTAATCATCACATTATACGAGGTCTTAAAGATTCCATACATGTATTCTCCAGTACTGTATCATACGTTGTCTTGTTAACGTTACAATTGGTCTTCCTATTATGGGACTTTTTTCTTTCTACAATACATCTTTTTTTCTGTCACTCAACCGCTCTGGTGCTGTGATTTTATACGGCGGGGTTGTTCCTTCGCTAACGCCGAGGATGTCGCAGCTCCGTCTCAGTTCAGCGGCCTTTGTGAAGATCTCAAAGCGGCTTTATGAAGCCCTGAGTTCAGGCTGCCGTCGTGATTCAGGGCTGAATGTGAAAGAGAGCGGGGGACGGAGGTGCTTATTGAAACATGATGCATGAGATTAGGAGTCTGCCACAGTTTATGATCATGCGAATTAGAATCCATTGTTGAAAACACAATTGGCAGTTAAGTATAGTGATTTTCGCGAACCAACATTTGCACTTCACCCCACCCCCCCCACTGACTTGGGCTGATAGCTACTTTATTAAGGAAGAATGTACTTACCATGACTGAGATATGTGGTTGTCTCACCCAGCTATTTTAAGATGGTTTGCTCTAACTGTAAATCACCCTGGAGAAGAGTGTCTGATAAGTGACTCAAATGTAAAAATGTAATCAGACAGATCACTAACTCTCTGACTGTGAATTCTTAGCTACACATTCTTGGAAGAATATTTTTGTTTGGTAGAATCCTTGTTATTGAGTTTTATTGGAGTGGATTATGACATTCCAGTCAACATGGTCAATTCCTGTTTTTCTAATCCATGTACCTTGGGCTTTACAATTGGGTATCGCACAAGGGGAAATTAACCTAAGGTTAATATAGTTGAATGTTTCAGTGTTATAATGAACAGGGATTTTAAAACTTCCTTTAAGTAGCTCCTCTTGCAACGCAGAGGGCTTTAGCTCACAGATGTGGCTCTCATTTCACTGCACGTTATCTGCTCTCCACTGAGTACAAGCTCTGGCTTTTCCTTCATTATTCCTTGACAGTGTAACAGTTTTTTTTGATAAGGTACTGATGATTAGTGTGCGGAGTCCTATCAGTGTCCGCTTCCTTTCATCTTGAAGCACTGTCGGGGTCACTCTTAGCATGGGACATTCTGTATCCTGGCCATTTCAGACCTCCATCAAAGCTGTGCAGCTTCTATCTCCCCTCCTCTCTCTCCCTGTCTCTCTCCCTGTCTCTCTCCCTGTCTCTCCCTGTCTCTCTCCCTGTCTCTCTCCCTGTCTCTCTCCCTGTCTCTCTCCCTGTCTCTCTCCCTGTCTCTCCCTGTCTCTCTCCCTGTCTCTCTCGCTCTGCCTCTCTCTCTGCCTCTCCCTCTCTTCCTCTCTCCCTCATTCTCGCTTCGCCCCCCGCCATGCATCATCTCTTCCAGCTCCCCCCTTTCAGGTATAAAACACTGCTTGTCTCATAACAAAGGCAGATAACACCTTCTCGTTGTTTTTTATTTGCCTCCCGGCCCCTCTTCTCCCCCGCCAGACGAGATCGACATGCTTGAGCGCCTGTGGCTCTCTGGGATCTGTCACAACGACAAGATTGAGGTGATGAGCTCCAAGTTGGACATCGACAACATGGCGGGCGTCTTCTACATGCTGCTGGTGGCCATGGGGCTCAGTCTGCTGGTGTTCTCCTGGGAGCACCTGGTGTACTGGAAGATCAGGCAATGCCTGGGCCACTCCGGGGGCATGGACTTCCTACTGGCCCTCAGCAGGGTGAGTCACTGACTGGTGGTGGTGGTGGTGGTGGTACGGATGCCCCCTGGTGGTGGTGGTAGTGGTGATGGTAGTGGTGGTGGTGATACCCCTGCTGGGGGTAGTGGTGATGGTAGTACTGGTGGTGATACCCCTGCTGGTGGTAGTGATGGTAGTGGTGGTGGTGATACCCCTGCTGGGGGTAGTGGTGATGGTAGTGGTGGTGGTGATACCCCTGCTGGTGGTAGTGATGGTAGTGGTGGTGGTGATACCCCTGCTGGTGGTAGTGATGGTAGTGGTGGTAGTGATACCCCTGCTGGGGATAGTGATGGTAGTGGTGATGGTAGTGGTGGTGGTGATACCCCTGCTGGTGGTAGTGATGGTAGTGGTGGTGGTGATACCCCTGCTGGTGGTAGTGATGGTAGTGGTGGTGGTGATACCCCTGCTGGTGGTAGTGATGGTAGTGGTGGTAGTGATACCCCTGCTGGTGGTAGTGATGGTAGTGGTGGTGGTGATACCCCTGCTGGGGGTAGTGGTGATGGTAGTGGTGGTGGTGATACCCCTGCTGGTGGTAGTGATGGTAGTGGTGGTAGTGGTGGTGGTGATACCCCTGCTGGTGGTAGTGATGGTAGTGATGGTAGTGGTGGTGGTGATACCCCTGCTGGGGGTAGTGGTGGTAGTGATGGTAGTGGTGGTGGTGATACCCCTGCTGGTGGTAGTGATGGTAGTGGTGGTGGTGATACCCCTGCTGGTGGTAGTGATGGTAGTGGTGGTGGTGATACCCCTGCTGGTGGTAGTGATGGTAGTGGTGGTGGTGATACCCCTGCTGGTGGTAGTGATGGTAGTGGTGGTAGTGATACCCCTGCTGGTGGTAGTGATGGTAGTGGTGGTGGTGATACCCCTGCTGGGGGTAGTGGTGATGGTAGTGGTGGTGGTGATACCCCTGCTGGTGGTAGTGATGGTAGTGGTGGTAGTGGTGGTGGTGATACCCCTGCTGGTGGTAGTGATGGTAGTGATGGTAGTGGTGGTGGTGATACCCCTGCTGGGGGTAGTGGTGGTAGTGATGGTAGTGGTGGTGGTGATACCCCTGCTGGTGGTAGTGATGGTAGTGGTGGTGGTGATACCCCTGCTGGTGGTAGTGATGGTAGTGGTGGTGGTGATACCCCTGCTGGGGGTAGTGGTGATGGTAGTGGTGGTGGTGATACCCCTGCTGGTGGTAGTGATGGTAGTGGTGGTGGTGATACCCCTGCTGGGGGTAGTGGTGATGGTAGTACTGGTGGTGATACCCCTGCTGGGGATAGTGATGGTAGTGGTGGTGGTGATACCCCTGCTGGTGGTAGTGATGGTAGTGGTGGTGGTGATACCCCTGCTGGTGGTAGTGATGGTAGTGGTGGTGGTGATACCCCTGCTGGGGATAGTGATGGTAGTGGTGATGGTAGTACTGGTGGTGATACCCCTGCTGGTGGTAGTGATGGTAGTGGTGGTAGTGATACCCCTGCTGGGGGTAGTGGTGATGGTAGTGGTGGTGATACCCCTGCTGGTGGTAGTGATGGTAGTGGTGGTGGTGATACCCCTGCTGGGGATAGTGATGGTAGTGGTGATGGTAGTACTGGTGGTGATACCCCTGCTGGTGGTAGTGATGGTAGTGGTGGTGGTGATACCCCTGCTGGGGATAGTGATGGTAGTGGTGGTGGTGATACCCCTGCTGGGGGTAGTGGTGGTAGTGATGGTAGTGGTGATGGTGATACCCCTGCTGGTGGTAGTGGTGGTAGTGGTGGTGGTGATACCCCTGCTGGTGGTAGTGATGGTAGTGGTGGTGGTGATACCCCTGCTGGTGGTAGTGATGGTAGTGATGGTAGTGGTGGTGGTGATACCCCTGCTGGTGGTAGTGATGGTAATGGTGGTAGTGATACCCCTGCTGGTGGTAGTGATGGTAGTGGTGGTGGTGATACCCCTGCTGGGGGTAGTGGTGATGGTAGTACTGGTGGTGATACCCCTGCTGGTGGTAGTGATGGTAGTGGTGGTGGTGATACCCCTGCTGGGGGTAGTGGTGATGGTAGTACTGGTGGTGATACCCCTGCTGGTGGTAGTGATGGTAGTGGTGGTAGTGATACCCCTGCTGGGGGTAGTGGTGATGGTAGTACTGGTGGTGATACCCCTGCTGGTGGTAGTGATGGTAGTGGTGGTGGTGATACCCCTGCTGGCGGTAGTGGTGATGGTAGTACTGGTGGTGATACCCCTGCTGGGGGTAGTGGTGATGGTAGTACTGGTGGTGATACCCCTGCTGGGGATAGTGGTGGTAGTGGTGGTGGTGATACCCCTGCTGGTGGTAGTGGTGGTAGTGGTGGTGGTGATACCCCTGCTGGTGGTAGTGGTGGTAGTGATGGTAGTGGTGGTGGTGATACCCCTGCTGGTGGTAGTGATGGTAGTGGTGGTGGTGATACCCCTGCTGGTGGTAGTGATGGTAGTAGTGGTGGTGATACCCCTGCTGGTGGTAGTGATGGTAGTGGTGGTGGTGATAGCCCTGCTGGTGGTAGTGATGGTAGTGATGGTAGTGGTGGTGGTGATACCCCTGCTGGTGGTAGTGATGGTAGTAGTGGTGGTGATACCCCTGCTGGTGGTAGTGATGGTAGTGGTGGTGGTGATACCCCTGCTGGTGGTAGTGATGGTAGTGATGGTAGTGGTGGTGGTGATACCCCTGCTGGTGGTAGTGATGGTAGTGGTGGTGGTGATACCCCTGCTGGTGGTAGTGATGGTAGTGGTGGTAGTGATACCCCTGCTGGTGGTAGTGATGGTAGTGATGGTAGTGGTGGTGGTGATACCCCTGCTGGTGGTAGTGATGGTAGTGGTGGTGGTGATACCCCTGCTGGTGGTAGTGATGGTAGTGGTGGTAGTGATACCCCTGCTGGTGGTAGTGATGGTAGTGATGGTAGTGGTGGTGGTGATACCCCTGCTGGTGGTAGTGATGGTAGTGGTGGTGGTGATACCCCTGCTGGTGGTAGTGGTGGTAGTGATGGTAGTGGTGGTGGTGATACCCCTGCTGGTGGTAGTGATGGTAGTGGTGGTGGTGATACCCCTGCTGGTGGTAGTGATGGTAGTGGTGGTGGTGATACCCCTGCTGGGGGTAGTGGTGGTAGTGATGGTAGTGGTGGTGGTGATACCCCTGCTGGTGGTAGTGGTGGTAGTGGTGGTGGTGATACCCCTGCTGGGGGTAGTGGTGGTAGTGATGGTACTGGTGGTGGTGATACCCCTGCTGGTGGTAGTGATGGTAGTGGTGGTGGTGATACCCCTGCTGGGGGTAGTGGTGATGGTAGTGGTGGTGGTGATACCCCTGCTGGGGGTAGTGGTGATGGTAGTGGTGGTGGTGATACCCCTGCTGGTGGTAGTGATGGTACTGGTGGTGGTGATACCCCTGCTGGTGGTAGTGATGGTAGTGGTGGTAGTGATACCCCTGCTGGGGGTAGTGGTGATGGTAGTACTGGTGGTGATACCCCTGCTGGGGGTAGTGGTGATGGTAGTACTGGTGGTGATACCCCTGCTGGTGGTAGTGATGGTAGTGGTGGTGGTGATACCCCTGCTGGTGGTAGTGATGGTAGTGGTGGTGGTGATACCCCTGCTGGTGGTAGTGATGGTAGTGATGGTAGTGGTGGTGGTGATACCCCTGCTGGTGGTAGTGATGGTAGTGGTGGTGGTGATACCCCTGCTGGTGGTAGTGGTGGTAGTGGTGGTGGTGATACCCCTGCTGGGGGTAGTGGTGGTAGTGATGGTACTGGTGGTGGTGATACCCCTGCTGGGGGTAGTGATGGTAGTGGTGGTGGTGATACCCCTGCTGGTGGTAGTGGTGGTAGTGGTGGTAGTGATACCCCTGGTGGTGGTAGTGGTGATGGTAGTGGTAATAGTGATGCCTCCTGGTGGTGGTAGTTGTGCTAGTGGTGGTAGTGATACCCCTGGTGGTGGTAGTGGTGATGGTAGTGGTAGTAGTGATGCCTCCTGGTGGTGGTAGTAGTGCTAGTGGTGGTAGTGATACCCCTGGTGGTGGTGGTGGTAGTGGTGGTAGTGATACCCCTGGTGGTGGTAGTGATGGTAGTGGTGGTGGTGATACCCCTGCTGGTGGTAGTGGTGGTAGTGATACCCCTGGTGGTGGTAGTGATACCCCTAGTGGTGGTAGTGGTGGTAGTGATACCCCTGGTGGTGGTAGTGATACCCCTGGTGGTGGTGGTAGTGGTGGTAGTGGTGGTAGTGATACCCCTGGTGGTGGTAGTGGTGGTAGTGGTGGTAGTGATACCCCTGGTGGTGGTAGTGGTGGTAGTGGTGGTAGTGATACCCCTGGTGGTGGTAGTGGTGGTGGTAGTGGTGGTAGTGATACCCCTGGTGGTGGTAGTGGTGGTAGTGGTAGTAGTGATGCCTCCTGGTGGTGGTAGTGGTGATGGTAGTGGTAGTAGTGATGCCTCCTGGTGGTGGTAGTAGTGCTAGCGGTGGTAGTGATACCCCTGGTGGTGGTGGTGGTAGTGGTGGTAGGGATACCCCTGGTGGTGGTAGTAGTGCTAGCGGTGGTAGTGATACCCCTGGTGGTGGTGGTGGTGGTAGTGGTGGTAGGGATACCCCTGGTGGTGGTAGTGGTGGTAGTGGTGGTAGTGGTGGTAGTGATACCCCTGGTGGTGGTAGTGGTGGTAGTGATACCCCTGGTGGTGGTAGTGGTGGTAGTGATACCCCTGGTGGTGGTAGTGGTGGTAGTGATACCCCTGGTGGTGGTAGTGGTGGTAGTGATACCCCTGGTGGTGGTAGTGGTGGTAGAAGGGAAAGGACTTGGTGCATCAATACATCACAGGCTGTTTAGGCAGTACTATTCAGAAGGTAGGTCCTTGTATCAAAATGTTGACGTACACGGTGACCTCGTTTTCAGGTGACCTAGTCAAAATTGAGCCAAATATTCCCCCAGATTTCAGATGACATTGTGTAGCGTCAAGTGTTTTCGTACTAGTGCGTTCTACGTTGGTGATCCGGGATATGTCCGACCGTGACTTTCACAAAATGTTGATTCATGTCCATCAGATTTGTGTCCATCAGATTTGTGTCCATCAGATTAGTGCGATGACTCTCATTTTCCATTAAGACCTATTGTTATTGAATGAATCACCTTCAAGTAAAGGTGATAAATCTGTTATGATTTACATGGCCTCGCCATTCAACGCACTTAATCGATAATTGTTGCCTATCAGTCTTTTAAAGCAGTAAATTACTTAGTATTAGACCTGTATTAGACCTGTCACAAGTTCCTCTTCCACCCTCATTAGTATGTTGTGGTCAGTTTCCACCTCTCCCAGAGTACAGAGTAGAGATATTGCTTAGAGCAGCATCCGCCATATTCATGGCACGTCATATTTTACGCTGGAGGGGAGAGAAAGGACAGATTATTCAATCAATCAATCAAATGTATTTATAAAGCCGTTTCTACATCCGCAGATGTCACAAAGTGCTTGTTCTTTTTTTAAAGAGTCAGTTGTGACTTAGTGTTTGAGCAGTGCAGCGGGAGCTCCAGAGTACACAGCACACTAGGTGGTAGTTTAAAAAGATGAATTGAACTGAAGCCTGAGTGCACCTTAAATGCAGACACTGAGGTAAGTGTATTCAGTCTTCTATAGGGACACATTTCTGCTACATTTCTGCCACAACATATGTGCATATGTGACCTAGTTTTACGAGACTTACTAAACGCACATGTTTTTATGCGACTTTCATAAGTATCAATATTCTCATCAAGGGATACTGGGATGTGTAGTGTGCTAGCTGTATCCTAATTCGCTTTCCCTTCTCTCTCTACCCAGGGTATGTACAGTTGCTGCAAGTTTAAAGATGAAACCATCTCTGGAGGCCTAAAAAACACACTTCCCCTATATCATAGTGTTCCCACAATGCCGCCTCCACCCCAATCCCACATCTCAGCGGCTGTGACCTGTAACACTACTCTTGCTATGGTGCAGCAGCAGCAGATGCATCAGCAGCAGCAGCAACAGCAAGCATACAGCATGCTTCCTGCTGCATCTCCTCCGACTACTGGGCACTCTGCAATGGCCATTGGGCCATCAAACAGTCCCCTTATGGAGGGTCCTATGCCGTGCTCCACTTTTCTGCCTCGTCATGACCGCAGATTGGCTGTGGTAGACCGCTGGAACCGTCCCAAGCCCAGCACGGACAAACCTATTGGTGGCAGCGGTGGGATCCCAGACATGGCACAGTTTCAACAGGGCTTGCCCCCTCATTGGGCTGGGGGAGCCGGTGGAGGGGACGGGAGTCTGGATGAATACAAGCGATACTATGGCCCGATCGATCCAGAGGGCTTAGGGGCAAATGCTGACCCACAAACAGGTGGCTCTCAAACCCCCAAAATTAACCAGAGGGGAACAAAGTCCTCAGGAATGCCACGGCTACCTTCTAAAGGACCGCCCCCTTGGCACTTCATGTCCAAGCCCCCTCTACCGCTCCCCTCATCCCCACATCGGCCGCTATTTTGGAGAAGAGGCAGCCTCCCTAAAAGAAAAGGCTCCGGGGGGCCTCTGTATGAGAACATCCTCCCCCTGGGGAGAAGAGGGGGAGGGCGGTACGGCGCAAGGGATGGAGGTGGCAGGCGAAGCCGTTGCCCTCCCCCACTCCCTTTGCCTGTCCCTGTCTCGTCCCCTGCCCACACTACTCCTACCACTCCTTCTCACTCCGTCCTCTACACCTCGAGCTCCTGCTCCTCCACCTCATCCAGTTCATCCTCGTCCTCATCCTCCGTCTCCCTCTCCCGCTCCAACTCAACCTCATCCTCCATCACCTCATACACATCGTCCCAGAGTTTTAAGTACAGGGCTGGCAGTAGAGATGTCGAGGACATCTATGACTCTGATGAGCTGACAGAGGAGTCTAGCCTCCTGCTAGTACGGAGAAAGGGCAAATCTCGACGCATGTCCTCTCGCTCACTGCCTTGCAGTCCACCCCCTCCGCCTGTGCCACCCCGCAAGCCTCATCTACAGTATGAGAGAGAGAGGGCAGGGAGCCAGCTAGCCCAGCTGCAGGAGTGGTGGGCCTCCTGGGGCGAGAGAGAAAGACGTAGAGGAACAGGAACCAGGGCTGAGGGGAAGGAGGAGAAACGGCATCACAAAGAGAGTGAAAGGGAGAGAAAGAGGAGGAAGAAAGGGCGGAAGAAAAAAAAGAGAGAGGAGAAGGAGAGAGAGCGGGAGCGCAAGCGGCGTAAAGTGAAGAAGAAGAGGAAGAAAGAGGAGAAGGTGAAGAGAAGAGACCGGGGCAAGCGATCAGAGCACGAGGGAGATGGTGAGCAGAGAGGGCACCTCAAAGCGATAACGCAAGAGGCCTACTCCTCCTACCCTGCTCCGAGGCGTGACTCCATGCGGAAAAAGAGTGAAAGTTCTATCAGAAGTTACGGATGGGATATTCCAAGGGATGAAGAGAGGAGAGAGAGAGAGGATAAGGAAAGAGATGATGGAGACGACACTAGAGGCAAGGAAAGGAACAGAAGTCCTCACTCTCGCCACAGGCATGCAGATAGGCCTTCCAGTTCCAGCAAGCAGTACCAGAGCTCCAGTAAACCCTCAACCTCTGTCAAATTCTGGGGAGCAGGAAACCCATCCTCAGAGACTCCTTCATCTGCATTTCTACCACTGATCCCTTTCTCATCCAGGCGCAGGAGTAAGGGTTCAGATAGAGAGGCCCTAGGGAAAGAAGGGGAGACGCGCCCCCTGTTGGGCAGGAACGAAAGAGTGGAGGTTCACTCCAAAGAAGGTCTGTCGTTTCATGAGTGGGAGTCCGAAGATGAGGATGACGATTCCAAGGCGCAAAGGAGAAAAGTGGAGCAAGAGACGAGACACGAAAGAAGAAGAAGGACCGCATCAGAGTCCGAAAGGGAACGCGATAAGGTGGTGGGCATCTACTCCGACGACGACGGCTCCTCGGGAGAATTCGGAAAGTTCGAAAGGTACTGGGATGGTCATGAGGGTAGGGCGGTTGGGGGCATAGGAGGGGGAGGTTGGTTTTTCGGCACTTATCCCGCCAGAGAAAAAGCTGGCAGCATAAACAGTAGGGATGACTCGTTACTGAGGCATGGGGAGGGATGGGGGGGAGCAGGGGAAGGTGGCTGGGGATCAGGTGAAGCCTGGGGTTCAAGGAGGATAGGTGGTACACAGTGGCCTCCACCTCCATTGACACCACCAGCTCCTCGAAGATACTGGTCCGTGGACAAGCTTCCCGTGAAGGAGGAGAAGAAAGGGAAAAGGAAGGTCAAAGGGCGCGGTGATGTGGCTTGCAACTGCCAATCTGCCCTCGAGCATCAACACGCTCACTCTAAATGGGCCAAGGTGAGCTCTCGTAGCCAGGAGGAGCTATTTCTACACTGTCAACGTTTCGGGAGCAGCGCCAATTCCAAACGGCATTCCTCCAAACCCGACCGGACCCAGAATCAACCCATATCGGGAAGCCAGTCCAACCTCAGCATCCAGCGAACACAGCGGACGGACCGCATTCGGCAGTCCTCTACATCGCAAACCCTCATCCCCTCCCTCCCTCCACCAACACTCCCAGCCCTTCCTGCCCCTCCTTCTGCATCCCATCCCATCCACGTCCCTCTTCCCACCTCGTCCTCTTCGGTCTCATCTCCCTCTGTAGTATCCTCCACCCCAGGCGCCCCCCAGCCGTCTTCTATGGCTTCTGCTAGTGCCAAACTCCTGTACCAGAGACTGCGCTCAGTGCCCCAGCCCCAAAGGTTACAGTCACCTCACCTGCCCCTCAAGGCCAAGAGCCTCTGTTCACGGAGGGGGTCTGCACACTTCTCCAGTGTGGAGAGTGAGGTGTGAGGCAAATCATAGACACCTATCTGGGTAGGAAACACTGACCTATTCAGACAACCTTGGGTCATGACTGTGTGGCAACAGCAGTCCTGTAACTCAGCCCCCTACAACTCTTGCACAACCCCCATTGTCCAGTGAGAGGGAGTGCACAGCAATGTCATGTTTACTGGGGCTCTCTTCATTCCGGTCAGAGTATCTGAAAGACTACATGTGTTGTTGGTTCAATGAAATTGGTGTCCAAAGTGGGCTCTCAGAAATAGGGCCGTCCTCTTGACACGGCGTGTCTTTGGGTCTTGAAGTGAAGTGGTTATTATTGTCAAATTTATATTTGCTCTTGAGGGCTCAGGTACTCATTCATAGACCTCCCTACTGAGGGCTCCAATGCAGAAACATTTTATTTACATCCCTTAACCCCTAACTTTCCTTTAACTTTCACAGAACTGTGAAGTCTGGGGTCATGTATGTTCTATATTTCACTTTTAGGGAGAATGGAATAGCAGCTAGCCCTCTCTGTTTTCCCCATTCACCCTCTCAAACTCATATTTGATATTCTGTGTGTCTGTGTTTTACTGTGTTTGTATTCTTGACAACAGGGTAAGTCGACTGTGACTGACCTTATACTGTGCCAAACTTCAGTGGAGCTTACATACAATGCTGTTTCATTTATACCACAGGTACTCCCCCATTCATGTCCCTCTTGAGCAATACATTACCTGCACACCAACAGTTCATGCATTTTATCTTTTAAAAAGGTTAGTTTACTATATGTGTTATTATAATATGAGACAAATGTATTAATTATGACAAAATGTAAGCACTGTGCTGTACTATACTGGGTACACGCGAAGCGTTTTTCAACTACCTAACGTCATTGGCAGCCTTTCCCCCCATAAGACAGAATGTAGCCTTGACCTAGTCTGCTGCAACTATGAAGACACTTTAAGATTGTAGCATTTTGGGGGGGCACTATGTGGAAAACCATTGGGTAAATGCTAGATGGAATTGTCGGACATGTGGCCGCACAGATGGCCAGAATGAATTCTCTGTGTCCCAGTAATGATGTCAACATGATAGGTGCCTAAAAGATGCTACCAGAGATGCGTTTGTAAATCTGTAATCAAGAGCTAGCTTATTTATGGCAATTTGACTGCAAAGCTGATACCTGCATA
This sequence comes from Salvelinus fontinalis, assembly GCF_029448725.1. Classification (NCBI taxonomy): domain Eukaryota; kingdom Metazoa; phylum Chordata; class Actinopteri; order Salmoniformes; family Salmonidae; genus Salvelinus; species Salvelinus fontinalis. The sequence goes on along the minus strand of NC_074696.1, from coordinate 38,622,597 downwards.
GTCCGATGTACTTTCAAATCAGCCCGTTATCCACCCACCTTTAGCATTAGCATAAGCAACAGGAAGTTGAGTAGCGGAGAGTGAATACTATTACGACTTTTTGTGCATGTTGTCAGTAGCCCGCACGGCTAGTTTCCATCTTCTCCATATAGTCTGTTCAGTTCATTCGTCTGTCCGCGACTGCATCTGAGCCATACTTCAGCCGAAGAAAAAGAGTTAACACAAAATTGTGTCATGTAAAGTTTCGTCTGCATTTCTTTGAATATCTAGATGTATATCACATACATATTTGTGGAGTTGGGTAGCAGTAGATCAATTATTGTTCAGCATCTTGATGTGAGGTTATTGTTTCTCATTCCGGTGCCATGAGATAAGATATGAAGGAAAAATTCACCCACAACTGGGAGTGCTCGCTGTTGCGAATAGTTTATTTTTTTCATTCTTAAAACCTGGCTAACCCCAAGAGCTATAGGAACACAATGGAAGCCGTGCTTTGCTTGTTACAATCAACAGCTTACAAGAATCCAATGACGAGGCTAACCGTGGACGAAATGTTACCTGCCAAGGTATTTGTACCACAAATTAACCGAAATATCTGCCCCTTATTTGTTGTGTTGAGTGTCTGCAATTGTAAACTGTTCTTTTTTTTAATTATAAAGTATCGGTGAATATTTATTTCATCTCAATAATAGCATATCTATATATAATATATTTCAAAGGTAAGATATTATACGTTACGTTTGTCTACTAAATTGATAGTGTTATCTAGGAAGCTGTATTTTTGTCTGTCCTCAAAACCCAGTGAAATCAGAGACCAGTACTTAACTATGTTCTTACTGACCATCAACCACGATTAGTTAACAATGATATTTGCGATGTGACTGAGGTGTGTGTCTGACGACCGTGTCACTGTAGTAGTGTGAGTATGGGCCTTGGCTGTAAGACGTTATTAATAACTATTGGATTATAAGGTATTTTACCAGGGCATAGCCTGTCCAACAACATGACCGTCTGGTGAGATACTGGGGCCTGGTTTCCAACTGGACCAATGTGTTGACATGTACAGTGACTTCTTTACTCACAATATAGCCTAGCGGGCATCAAAAGGCTTTTTTGCATCATGCAGAAGTATACTATCCATAGTGAGCCATACCAGGACTGTGGTGTGTGCTTTCACTCTGCAAAGATGCATCTGTCGTGCTGAACTAAACAAAAACACACTGTGTTCCTCCATAATAATCCCCACTGTAGCCGTCCGGCGCTGTCTCTATTCGCTAACCCTGCGCGGTCTTTACGCCACACTGTGTCCAGACGGACTTGCACTGCGTCACTGTGTGAGAATCAATGTGCCATACTGGAGCAGAACACAGTTGTCATGTTGAGCTGCCGCACCACTGGAAAGACGCTACTGTGCTGTACTGCAAGCAGAACAGAATAAAAATAATTTTCATATTAAAACCTGTTCCGTCCGTTTCGATTTGTCTTTGTGTCGGCGTCAGAGGAGCGGATGCGGGTGGGATGATTGGGAAAGCGCGGAGCGAGAAAGTTATCTGTTCACATGTCTCCACGAGGACATGTTGCTCAGAACAGATTGTTCTTAGAAAAGTACAATGTTTTTTCACAGCAAGTGCCACCTTAGTGGAGGTATTATAGATAGGTGTTCTCATTCACACGCACGGATGCACCACGTGGAAAAGGGTTCGCGTCCAGTTCAATTCTTTTACAAGTCATTTGTCATATGCACAGGAACACGTACGTGTGGTGTACACATGACAATGAAATGCTTACTTGCAGGTTCACCTCGCGACAATGCAACAACAATAAGAATAGAAATGTGGTAAATTGAAACGGAGGTCCAAAGTGTTGACTGAAATGTGTTTTTACTATGTACCAGCCCGGGACTATGCACACTCATTCACACATACCGACTTATATGGAAGCTCATTAATGCCATAACACATTTAATTGAGATGGAGCTGCTCAACAGATCTTGGAGCACTTACAGTACAGTGCATTGTTATGAGATGACTGGGGCTACTATTAAACACCTTAATGGAGGTCGGTTGACAGCCATTTTGTGCCAGTGTGTCTTTCTACCATCACCCCTCACTGTGAGGAGATCAGTTATCACCCACCGAGTTGAAGTTAAAAATGATTAGATTGTTTATAACACGTATTCCCAAACTGGGGTACGCGTAATGCCGTCGGGGGTACTCCAAATAAAAATGTGATTCACGTTTAAAAAAAATATATATATATATAAATATTTTTTTATTCACATTTTCAAACAGTACATTTATATTTTCCAACAGGGCTATACATTTGGGTGAGTTTTGTTTCTCACCTGAGTAGCCTCGTTTCACTGCCAAAAATAAAATCAAAACATATAGTGTAGAGCGAAACAACAACACTGTCAAATACAGGTAGCCTAGTCAAATAATTAACATCCAATCACATTAACCGTTACTCTCTCGCGGGAAACCTTCACTCTTGCGCAGACATTTAGAAACGAAACATGACAATTTGAAAAATTAACAACGGGAGTTTTTGGAGTGAGAATAAAGATGACTTTCGAGTAGGAAGACATGTAGAAAAGCAACAGATACCATTAATAAGAAGGGGCTAGACGTGTCTTATATGGTGGGCTACCGAGTGGCTAGTACAGGCAAGCCCCATACTATTGTGGAGGACTTAATTCTTCCTGCTGCCGCGGATATGGCTGGGACAATGCTGGGGGAAAGGCCAAAAAAACAATACAGACAATGCCTTCATCAAGACATAGTAGAGTGGTAATGCGCGTGCAAGCAGTTGCTCCCGACGCCACTTGGGTACACTGCAGCATCCACCGAGAGGCTCTTGCTGCCAAGGGAATGCCTGACAGCTTGAAAGATGTTTTGGACACTACAGTGAAAATGGTTAACTTTGTTAAAGCAAGGCCCCTGAACTATTTTGTATTTTCTGCATTATGCAATGATGTGGGCAGCGATCATTTAACGCTTTTACAACATACAGAAGAAGTCCGCTGGTTATCAAAGTATTGACACGTTTTTTTTAACTGAGAGACAAGCTTAAAATTGTTTACTGACCATAATTTTCATTTGTCTGACCGCTTGCATAATGATGAGTTTCTCACACGACTGGCCTATCTGGGTGATGTTTTTAATCACCTGAATGATCTGAATCTAGGATAACAGGGACTCTCCGCAACTATATTCAATGTGCGGGACAACATTGAGGCTATGATTAAGAAGTTGAAGCTCTTCTCTGTCTGCGTTAACAAGGACAACACACAGGTCTTTCCATCATTGTATGATTTTCTGTGTGCAAATGAACTCAAGCTTACAGACAATGTCAAATGTGATATAGCGAAGCACCTGAGTGAACTGGGTGCACAATTACGCAGGTACTTTCCCAAAACGGACGACACAAACAACTGGATTCGTTATCCCTTTCATGCCCTGCCTCCAGTCCACTTACCGATATTTGAACAAGAGAGCCTCATCGAAATTGCAACAAGCGGTTCTGTGAAAATGTAATTTAATCAGAAGCCACTGACAGATTTCTGGATAGGGCTGCGCTCAGAGTTTCTTGCCTTGGCAAATCACACCGTTAAGACACTGACGCCACGTACCTATGTGAGAGTGGATTCTCGGCCCTCATTAGCATGACAACTAAATACAGGCACAGACTGTGTGGGAAATGATTTAAGACTGAGACTCTCTCCAATACAACCCAACATTGCAGAGTTATTAGCATCCTTTCAAGCAATCTCTTCTCATTAACCTGTGGTGAGTTATTTACAATTTTTGATGAACCAATAAGGTTTTATATGTAAGATGGCTAAATAAAGATCAAAATTATTGATTATTATTATATTACTATTTGTGTCCTGGTCCTATAAGAGCACTTTGTCACTTCCAAAGATCCGGGTTGTAACAAAAACTCACACTCATTCTTATGTTTAATAAATGTATAGTATGTGTGTGGCAGGCTTACAATGATGGCAAAAAACAACATTTGAGAGTGCGCTGACCCTGGTGCTGGAGGGGGTACACAGCTGGAGGTCGAATGTTTGAAGGGGTACGGGACTATAAAAAGTTTGAGAACCACTGCTCTATAACATATTGTAAGAGCAGGAATGGGACTTTGTTTCATATGGATTACTGACATAAAATACCTTTTAAAATATTACATTATTTCCTCAGAATATTGAATATATTTATGTTTAAACGGATTTATAGTTTGTTGGTTTGGTGCTCGAGTCCATATGTAGGATCTACTGTATTCACATTTTGCCTTATAAGTCATGTTTTCTCCCTTGAGATGGATGTGGATGTAGTCTGTTATTATTCAATGTCTATGGTCCTCACTTTCTGATGCAATAATCTGACAGACTTGTTATTCAGGCAGACAGTCTTTGTGTAATAATGCAAGGCAGACGTAATAATCTAGAGGTGCAACCACGGCACCTCAAGGCGAGAGCACGTCTCAGTAAGTGCTATTGTTGTACTTTTCACCATAATCGCCCCTTAAAATTCTCTGTATCGTTGCTGCACTTCAACTGCCGTGTACTCTGAGTGTACAAAAACATTATGAACACCTGCTCTTTCCATGACATAGACTGACCAGGTGAATCCAGGTTAAAGCTCTGATCTTTTCTCGATGTCACTTGTTAAATCCACTTCAATCAGTGTAGATGAATGGGAGGAGACGGGGTATAGAATATTTTTTTAAAGCCTTGAGACAATTGAGACATGGATTGTGGATGTGTGCCACTCCAGAGGGTGAATGGGCAAGACAGAAGATTTAAGTGCCTTTGAACAGGGTATGGTAGTAGGTGCCAGGTGCACCGCTTTGTGTAAAGAACTGCAACGCTGCTGGGTTTTCCATGTTCAGCAGTTTCCTGTGTGTATCAAGAATTGTCCACCACCCAAAGGACATCAAGACAACTTGACACAACTGTGCGAAGCATTGGAGGCAATATGGGCCAAGATCCCTGTGGAATTCTTACGTGTTCATGCCCCAATTAATTGAGGCTGTTCTGAAGGCAAAAGCTGGTGCAACTCAATATTAGGAGGGTGTTCCTAATGTTTGATATACTCAGTGTACAATTGTGCATTATTGCAATACAAAAGTTATATCTCCACTTAAAATGTATGATAAGTACTTCTAATAATGTCAATTAGACTAATATCGAAGGAGTCTACACTGAATTAATTTGTTCTGTAACATATGTATGCATGTAACATGTGCTATGCATGTTACTGTATTATTTTCTATGTATAGATGACAGAACACAAACAGTACATGGCCAAAAGTATGTGGACACCTGCTCGTCGAGTATCTCATTTCACAATCATGGGCATTAATATGGAAGCAAGTCCCCCTTTGCCGCTATAACATCCTCCACTCTTCTGGGAAGGCTTTCCACTCGATGTTGGAACATTGCTGCAGGGACTTGCTTCCATTCAGCCACCAGAGCATTAGTGAGGTCGGGCACTGATGTTGGGGCGATTAGGCCTGGCTCACAGTCGTCGTTCCCATTCATCCCAAAGGTGTTCGATGGGGTTGAGGTCAGAGCTCTGTGCAGGCCAGTCAAGATCTGTATGGATTTCTGTATGGACCTCGCTTTGTGCACGGGGGCATTGTCATGCTGAAACAGGAAAGGGCCTTCCCCAAACTGTTGCTACAAAGTTAGAAGCATAGAATTGTCTAGAACAGTGGTTCCCAAACTTTTTATAGTCCCGTACCCCTTCAAACATTCAACCTCCAGCTGTGTACCCCCTCTAGCACCAGGGTCAGCGCACTCTTAAATGTTGTTTTTTGCTATCATTGTAAGACTGCCACACACACTATACGATACATTTATTAAACATAAGAATGAGTGTGAGTTTTTGTCACAACCCGGCTCGTGGGAAGTGACAAAGAGCTCTTATAGGACCAGGGCACAAATAATAATATAATAATAATCAATAATTTTGCTCTTTATTTAGCCGTCTTACATATAAAACCTTATTTGTTCATCAAAATTTGCAAATAACTCACCACAGGTTAATAAGAAGGGTGTGCTTGAAAGAATGCACTTAACTCTGCAATGTTGGGTTGTATTGGAGAGAGTCTCAGTCTTAAATCATTTCCCACATACAGTCTGTGCCTGTATTTAGTTTTCATGCTTGTGAGGACCGAGAATCCACTCTCACATAGGTACGTGTTTGCAAAGGGCATCAGTGTCTTACCAGTGTGATTTGCCAAGGCAAGAAACTCTGAGCGCAGCCCTATCCAGAAATCTGTCAGTGGCTTCTGATTAAATTACATTTTCACAGAACCGCTTGTTGCAATTTCGATGAGACTCTCTTGTTCAGATATCGGTAAGTGGATTGGAGGCAGGGCATGAAAGGGATAACGAATCCAGTTGTTTGTGTCGTCCGTTTTGGGAAAGTACCTGCGTAATTGCGCACCCAGCTCACTCAGGTGCTTCGCTATATCACATTTGACACTGTCCGTAAGCTTGAGTTCATTTGCACACCAAAAAATCGTACAATGATGGAAAGACCTGTGTGTTGTCCTTTATAATGCAGACAGAAAAGAGCTCCAACTTCTTAATCATAGCCTTAATTTTGTCCCGCACATTGAATATAGTTGCGGAGAGTCCCTGTTATCCTAGATTCAGATCATTCAGGCGAGAAAAAACATCACCCAGATAGGCCAGTCGTGTGAGAAACTCGTCATTATGCAAGCGGTCAGACAAGTGAAAATGATGGTCAGTAAAGAACTTTAAGCTCGTCTCTCAATTAAAAAAAACGTGTCAATATTTTGATAACCAGCGGACTTCTTCTGTATGTTGTAAAAGCGTTAAATGGTCGCTGCCCATATCATTGCATAATGCAGAAAATACACGAGAGTTCAGGGGCCTTGCTTTAACAAAGTTAACCATTTTCACTGTAGTGTCCAAAACATCTTTCAAGCTATCAGGCATTCCCTTGGCAGCAAGAGCCTCTCGGTGGATGCTGCAGTGTATCCAAGTGGCGTCGGGAGCAACTGTTTGCACGCACATTACCACTCCACTATGTCTTGATGAAGGCATTGTCTGTATTGTTTTTTTAGCCTTATCCCCCAGCATTGTCCCAGCCATATCCGCAGCAGCAGGAAGAATTAAGTCCTCCACAATAGTATGGGGCTTGCCTGTCCTAGCCACTTGGTAGCCCACCATATAAGATGCTTCTAGCCCCTTCTTATTAATGGTATCTGTTGCTTTTCTACATGTCTTACTACTCAAACGGCATCTTTATTCTCACTCAAACTCCCGTGGCTTATTTTTCAAATTGTCATGTTTCGTTTCTAAATGTGGTCTAAAGTTAAAACTTCTTGCGAATATAGGGGGTGCTGTTTCGACTTAGCATAAATTGGTCTCCAGATTAAACTGCCTAGTACTCAATTCTTGCTCGTACAATATGCATATTATTATTATTATTGGATAGAAAACACTCTAGTTTCTATAGCCGTTGGAATTATGTCTCTGAGTGAAACAGAACTCCTTCTACAGCACTTTTCATGACAGGGAGTGAGATTTCAGAAATCTTGGCCCCTGTTCCCAGGTCAGTTGTAATGTCCCTGTGAATGCTATGGGGATACAAACACTGCCTACGCCTTCCTCTAGATGTCAGTAAGTGGTGACAATTTGAATGGAGTCGATTGCGCAATCAGGGCCTGTATAAAAGACCAAAGAGCGGAAGTACATTTCTTTTACTCCCTGCGCCTGACGCACGATGGACGTCGGACTGGCCTCCTTCCAAGCTGTTGTTTAGCCAGTAATATATCTCCGGTCATGTTTTTACTTGTTATAGGTGTTAAAAACATCATAAGGTAGTTAATTTAAACCGTTTTATAGCAATTTATATCCGTTTAGTGCGATTTTCTGGCATTTCTGTGTGACGCACTTCCAAGAGCTGGGCACTTTTCTAGTACATGCTGAACGTTAGTGGCCATTTCGACGGGACAAGAGGACATCTTTCGACCAAAAGACGATTAGACCGGAGAAAGGATTCATTGCCCAAGATTCTGATGGCAGTTCAGCTAATAGTAAGAACTATTTATGATGATAAATCGTTGTTCTGTCGAAAAATGTTAAACGCATATGCCGCCATTTTCTTTGGGGTAGCTTTGCTTTGGCGCACCCTGTATTGCACAGTAAGGATAATTTAAAAAATGTAATTCAGCGATTGCATTAAGAACTAATTTGTCTTTCAATCGCTGTCCACCCTGTATTTTTTAGTCAAGTTTATGAGTATTTATTCATTAGACTAGATCACTGTCCAATATGGCGCCCGACATTTTCTGACCAGCTTGGCTACTTTTCTCATTGTATAACCACGATTTTGGTGGCTAAATATGCACATTTTCGAACAAACTCTATATGTATGTTGTAATATGATGTTACAGGAGTGTCATCTGAAGAATTCTGAGAAGGTTAGTGAAAAAATTAATACATTTTGGTGGTGATAATGCTATCGCTCTTTTTGCCGTGAATCAATGCTGGGGTAATGTTTGCACATGTGGTATGCTAATATAACGATTTATTGTGTTTTCGCTGTAAGACACTTAGAAAATCTGAAATATTGTCTGGATTCACAGGATCTGTGTCTTTCAATTACTGTACGCTGTGTATTTTTAAGAAATGTTTTATGATTAGTAATTAGGTAATACACGTTGCTCTCTGTATTTATTCTAGTCGAGTTGTGATGGTGGGTGCAATTGTAAACTATGATTTCTACTTGAAATATGCACATTTTTCTAACAAAACCTATCCTGTACAATAAATATGTTATCAGACTGTCATCTGATGAGGTTTTTTCTTGGTTAGTGGCTATCATTATCTTTATTTGGCCGAATTGGTGATAGCTACTGGTGGAGAGAAAAAATGGTGGACAAAGAAAAATTGTGTCTTTTGCTAACGTGGTTAGCTAATAGATTTACATATTGTGTCTTCCCTGTAAAACATTTTACAAATCAGAAATGATTGCTGCATTCACAAGACGTGGATCTTTCATCTGGTATCTTGGACTTGTGATTGAATGATATTTAGATGCTACTATTTACTTGTGACGCTATGCTAGCTATGCTATTCAGCTTTTTTACTGGTGGGGGAGGTGGGGGTGCTCCCGGATCCGGGTTTCTGAGTTGGTAGAAGTAAGTAAAAATGATTGCTAGTACTACTTAAGTCGTTTTTTGGGATATATGTACTTACTATTCATTCCTAAAGAAAATGATGTACTTTTTACTCCATACATTTTCCCTGACACCCAAAAGTATTCGTTTTGAATGCTTAGCAGGACAGGAAAATGGTCTAATTCACACGCTTATCAAGAGAACATCCCTGGTCAACCCTACTGCCTCTGATCTGGAGGACTCACTAAACACATGCTTCATTTGTAAAGGATGTCTGAGTGTTGGAGCATGCCTCTGGCTTTCTGTAAATTAAAAAAATCAAGAAAATGGTGCTGCCTGGTTTGCTTTATATAAGGAATATGATAAGATTGATACTTTACTTTTAACTTTTGATACTTAAGTATATTTTAGAAATTACATTTACCTTTGATACTTAAGTATATATAAAACCAAATACTTTTAGACTTTTACTCAAGTAGTATTTTACTGGGTGACTTTCACTTTTACTTGACTAATTTTCTATTATGGTATCTTTACTTTTACTCAAGTATGATAATTGGGTACTTTTTCCACCACTGGTGTAGATTGAGTGTTGCAACCGAGGACAGACGATTTTAATGCGCTACACGCTTCAGCACTCGGCGGTCGTGTTTTGTGAGCTTTTGTGGCCGAGCCATTGTTGCTCCTAGACGTTTCCACTTCACAATAACAGCACTTACAGTTGACCGGGGAAGCTCTAGCAGGGCAGATTATTATGAATATTTTATTTTATTTTAAGGGGTAGAGCAGCTTTAATATTGCAAATAGATGTAATTTTCTGCATCATTTCCAATCCCCCATATATATTTTTTGTAAATAAATATATATATATAAACATACATACACATACATACACTACGGTTCAAAAGTTTGGGGTCACGTAGACATTTCCTTGTTTTTGAAAGATCAGCACATTTTTTGTCCATTAAAATAACATAAGATTGATCAGAAATACAGTGTAGACATTGTTAATGTTTTAAATGACTATTGTAGCTGGAAACAGATGATTTTTTATGGAATATCTACATAGGCGTACACCAGTCTCAACATCAACAGTGAAGAGGCGACTCCGGGATGCTGGCCTTCTAGGCAGAGTTGCAAAAAAAAAGCCATATCTCAGACTGGCCAATAAAAAGAAAAGATCTGCAAAAAAACACAGACACTGGACAGATTAACTCTGCCTAGAAGGCCAGCATCCCGGAGTCGCCTCTTCACTGTTGATGTTGAGACTGGTGTTTTGAGGGTACTATTTAATGAAGCTGCCAGTTGAGGACTTGTGAGGCGTCTGTTTCTCAAACTAGACACTCTAATGTACTTGTCCTCTTGCTCAGTTGTGCACCGGGGCATCCCACTCCTCGTTCTATTCTGGTCAGAGCCAATTTGCACTGTTCTGTGAAGGGAGTAGTACACAGCGTTGTACAAGATCTTCAGTTTCTTGGCAATTTCTCGCATGGAATAGCCTTAATTTCTCAGAACAAGAATAGACTGACGAGTTTCAGAAGAAAGTTCTTTGTTTCTGGCTATTTTGAGCCTGTAATCGAACCCACAAATGCTGATGCTCCAGATACTCAACTAGTCTAAAGAAGGCCAGTTTTAATAAGGACAACAGTTTTCAGCAGTGCTAGCATCATTTCAAAATGGTTTTCTAATGATCATTTAGCCTTTTAAAACGATAAACTTGGATTAGCTAACATAACGTGCCATTGGAACACAGGAGTGATGGTTGCTGATAATGGGCCTCTGTATGCCTATGTAGATATTCCATAAGAAATCTGTCGTTTCCAGCTCCATTTACAATATTAACAATATCTACACTGTATTTCTGATCAATTTGATGTTATTTGAATGGACAAAAAAATAGCTTTTCTTTCAAAAACAAGGACATTTCGGCCTCCCGGGTGGCGCAGTGGTCTAGAGCACTGCATCGCAGTGCTAACTGCGCCACCAGAGTCTCTGGGTTCGCCCCCAGGCTCTGTCGCAGCCGGCCGCGACCGGGAGGTCCGTGGGGCGACGCACAATTGGGCTAGCGTCGTCCGGGTAAGGGAGGGTTTGGCCGGTAGGGATTTCCTTGTCTCATCGCGCTCCAGCGACTCCTGTGGCGGGCTGGGCGCAGTGCGTGCTAGCCAAGGGGGCCAGATGCACGGTGTTTCCTCCGACATATTGGTGCGGCTGGCTTCCGGGTTGGAGGCGCGCTGTGTTAAAGAAGCAGTGCGGCTTGGTTGGGTTGTGCTTCGGAGGACGCATGACTTTCGACCTTCGTCTCTCCCGAGCCCGTACGGGAGTTGTAGCGATGAGACAAGATAGTAATTACTAGCGATTGGATACCACGAAAATTGGGGAGAAAAGGGGATAAAAAAAAAATATATAAAAAAAAAAAACAAGGACATTTCTAAGTGACCCCAAACTTTTGAACTGTAGTGTATATGTTAATGTACAGTACCAGTCAAAAGGTTGAACACCTACTCATTCCAGGGTTTTTCGTTATTTTGACTTTTTTCTACATTGTAGACTAATAGTGAAGACATCAAAACTAGGAAATAACACATATGGAATCATGTAGTAAGCAAAAAATATTCTTTACATTTGAGATTCTTCAAAGTAGCCACCCTTTGCCCTGATGAAAGCATTGCACACTTGGCATTCTCTCAACCAGCTTCATGAGGTAGTCCCCTGGAATGCAATTCAATTGACAGGTGTACCTTATTAAAAGGTAATTTGTGGAATTTCTTTCCTTCTTAATGCGTTTGAGCCAATCATTTATGTGGTGACAAGGTAGGGGTGGTACACAGAAGATAGCTATATTTGTTAAAAGACCAAGTTGATATTATGGCAAGAACAGCTCAAATAAGCAAAGAGAAATGAAAGTCCATCATTACTTTAAGACATGAAGGTCCATCAATGCAGAACATTTCAAGAACTTTAAACCATCAAGCACTATAATGAAACTGGCTCTCATGAGGACCGCCACAGGAAAGGAAGACCCAGAGTTACCTCTGCTGCAGAGGATAAATTCATTAGAGTTACCAGCCTCAGAAATTGCAGCCCAAATACATGCTTCACAGAGTTCAAGTAACAGACACATATAAAACATCAACTGTGGGGGCGGAGCTAGCATGTTGGAGTGAACGGCGGTGTGTGAGAGGCTCCTGCAACTTTTTTGCGAAATAATCTAACTTAACCTACTTTATGATACTTTTTACAACAAACGTTTCTTTCTAATACAACATTGTAACTTTCTGTGTAAAAATGCCGAGTAATAAGTGACCAAAGGACAATAAATCCACATCGGAGGCCTACTCCACACCAAACAACGAGACAGACATTGTCAGGAGGGCCTGGGATCGGGAGAGACACTTAAGTGTTTTAGTACTATATCTCTTGACACAATGATGAAAATAATCATGGCCTCTAAACCTTCAAGCTGCATACTGGATCCTATTCCTACTAAACTGCTGAAGGAGCTGCTTCCTGTGCTTGGCCCTCCTATGTTGAACATAATAAACAGCTCTCTATCCACCGGATGTGTACCAAACTCACTAAAAGTGGCAGTGATAAAGCCTCTCTTGAAAAAGCCAAACCTTGACCCGGAAAATATAAAAAACTATCGGCCTATATCGAATCTTCCATTCCTCTCAAAAATTTTAGAAAAAGCTGTTGCGCAGCAACTCACTGCCTTTCTGAAGACAAACAATGTATACGAAATGCTTCAGTCTGGTTTTAGACCCCATCATAGCACTGAGACTGCACTTGTGAAGGTGGTAAATGACCTTTTAATGGCGTCAGACCGAGGCTCTGCATCTGTCCTCGTGCTACTAGACCTTAGTGCTGCCTTTGACACCATCGATCACCACATTCTTTTGGAGAGACTGGAAACCCAAATTGGTCTACACGGACAAGTTCTGGCCTGGTTTAGATCTTACCTGTCGGAAAGATATCAGTTTGTCTCTGTGAATGGTCTGTCCTCTGACAAATCAACTGTACATTTCGGTGTTCCTCAAGGTTCCGTTTTAGGACCACTATTGTTTTCACTATATATTTTACCTCTTGGGGATGTTATTCGAAAACATAATGTTAACTTTCACTGCTATGCGGATGACACACAGCTGTACATTTCAATGAAACATGGTGAAGCCCCAAAATTGCCCTCGCTAGAAGCCTGTGTTTCAGACATAAGGAAGTGGATGGCTGAAAACTTTCTACTTTTAAACTCGGACAAAACAGAGATGCTTGTTCTAGGTCCCAAGAAACAAAGAGATCTTCTGTTAAATCTGACAATTCATCTTGATGGTTGTAAAGTCGTCTCAAATAAAACTGTGAAGGACCTCGGCGTTGCTCTTGACCCTGATCTCTCTTTTGACGAACATATCAAGACTGTTTCAAGGACAGCTTTTTTCCATCTACGTAACATTGCAAAAATCCGAAATTTTCTGTCCAAAAATGATGCAGAAAAATTAATCCATGCATTTGTTACTTCTAGGTTAGACTACTGCAATGCTCTACTTTCCGGCTACCCGGATAAAGCACTAAATAAACTTCAGTTAGTGCTAAATACGGCTGCTAGAATCCTGACTAGAACCAAGAAATTTGATCATATTACTCCAGTGCTAGCTTCCCTACACTGGCTTCCCGTTAAGGCAAGGGCTGATTTCAAGGTTTTACTGCTAACCTATAAAGCGTTACATGGGCTTGCTCCTACCTATCTTTCCGAGTTGGTCCTGCCGTACATACCTACACGTACGCTACGGTCACAAGACGCAGGCCTCCTAATTGTCCCTAAAATTTCTAAGCAAACAGCTGGAGGCAGGGCTTTCTCCTATAGATCTCCATTTTTATGGAACAGTCTGCCTACCCATGTGAGAGACGCAGACTCGGTCTCAACCTTTAAGTCTTTACTGAAGACTTATCTCTTCAGTAGGTCATATGATTGAGTGTAGTCTGGCCCAGGAGTGTGAAGGTGAACGGAAAGGCTCTGGAGCAACGAACCGCCCTTGCTGTCTCTCCAGGGCCGGTTCCCCTCTCTCCACTGGGATTCTCTGCCTCTAACCCTGTTACTGGGGCTGAGTCACTGGCTTGCTGGTGCTCTTTCATGCCGTCCCTAGGAGGGGTGCGTCACTTGAGTGGGTTGAGTTACTGACGTGAACTTCCTGTCTGGGTTGGCGCCCCCCCTTGGTTGTGCTGTGGTGGAGACCTTTGTGGGCTATACTCGGCCTTGTCTCAGGATTGTAAGTTGGTGGTTGAGGATATCCCTCTAGTGGTGTGGGGGCTAAGCTTTGGCAGAGTGGGTGGGGTTATATCCTTCCTGTTTGGCCCTGTCCGGGGGTTTCTTCGGATGGGGCCACAGTGTCTCCTGACCGCTCCTGTCTCAGCCTCCAGTATTTATGCTGCAGTAGTTTATGTGTCGGGGGGCTAGGGTCAGTTGGTTATACCTGGAGTACTTCTCCTGTCTTATCCAGTGTCCTGTGTGAATTTAAGTATGCTCTCTCTAATTCTCTCGTTCTCTCTTTCTCTCTGAGAACCTGAGCCCTAGGACCATACGTCAGGACTACCGGGCATGCTGACACCTTGCTGTCCCCAGTCCGCCAGGCCTTGCTGCTATTCCAGTTTCAACTGTTTCTGCCTGCGGTTACGAAACCCCTACCTGTCCCAGACCTGCTGTTTTCAACTCTTAATGATCGGCTATGAAAAGCCAACTGAGATTTATTCCTGATTATTATTTGACCATGCTTGTCATTTAAGAACATTTTGAAAATCTTGGCTCTCTCTAATTTTCTCCTTCTCTCGGAGGACCTGAGCCCTAGGACCATACGTCGGGACTACCGGCCGTGGTGACTCCTTGCTGCCCCCAGTCCGCCTGGCCTTGCTGCTATTCCAGTTTCAACTCTTCTGCCTGCGGTTATGGAACCCCTACCTGTCCCAGACCTGCTGTTTTCAACTCTTAATGATCGGCTATGAAAAGCCAACTGAGATTTATTCCTGATTATTATTTGACCAAGCTTGTCATTTATGAACATTTTGAAAATCTTGGCTCTCTCTAATTTTCTCCTTCTCTCTTTCTTTCTCTCGGAGGACCTGGGCCCTAGGACCATGCGTCGGGACTGCCGCCCGTGGTGACTCCTTGCTGTCCCCAGTCCGCCTGGCCTTGCTGCTATTCCAGTTTCAGCTGTTCTGCCTGCGGTTATGGAACCGCCACCTGTCCCAGACCTGTTGTTTTTCAACTCTTAATGATCAGCTATGAAAAGCCAACTGAAAATTATTCATGATTATTATTTGACCATGCTTGTCACTTATGAACATTTTTGAACATCTTGGCATAGTTCTGTTATAATCTCCACCCGGCACAGCCAGAAGAGGACTGGCCACCCCTCATAGCCTGGTTCCTCTCTAGGTTTCTTCCTAGGTTTTGGCCTTTCTAGGGAGTTTTTCCTAGCCACCGTGCTTCTACACCTGCATTCTAGCTGTTTGGGGTTTTAGGCTGGGTTTCTGTACAGCACTTCGAGATATTATCTGATGTACGAAGGGCTATATAAAATAAAATTGATTGATTGATTGATGGTCAGGACCCGGTGCGAGAAACAGTCACTAATAATCGTCAGAACCCAGAAGATGAGGCAGACACAGCAGTACTAGAGATGGTGGTTTAATAAAAGAACAAAATCTTCATGCAAAGAAACTAAATCCACAATGTCCAAAAATAAAGCCAAGAGGCACAAAATGGAAATCCTCCAAAATACAAAAGAAACTCCACAAAGTGGTAAAAAACAGCAGGGAAAAACAAACCTCAAAAGACTACTCAAATAATACACAAGAACTAAACCAGAGAACCTCTGGAAAATCCAACAAGATAAATATCTGTATAAAACAAGGCTTGGGCTGGGGCTGGGTGCTAACTTACAAACACTGAGCAAGGAACCGAGGAACACACAGGGTTTAAATACTAACAAGGGAATGACCTACAGGTGCAAACAATAATTAGAGCAAGAAAAACAAAAGGTACAAAAAAGGTGCAATGGGGACATCTGGTGACCAAAACCCGAACAGTCTTGGCCAAAACCTGACAGAATCCCCCTCCTAGGAACGGCTCATGACGTTCCTACCAGCCTTCTCAGGGTGGAGGGTCCTGAACTGATGAATGAGGTCAGGGTCCAGTATGTCCTTGGCAGGAACCCAGGAGCGCTCCTCGGGACCGTAGCCTTCCCAGTCCACCAGATACTGCCAGGACCGCTGCACCCGGCGGGAATCCAGTATCCGGTGGACGGTATAAGCCGACTGGCCACCGATGACACGGGGCGGAGGGGGAGGTCTGCCTGCCGGGATAAGGGGAGAAAAAACAACAGGTTTTAATAAAGAAAGGTGAAATGTTGGATTGATCTTAAGGGATCTGGGTAAGTGCAGGCGAAAAGTAACGGGATTGACTCTCCTGGCAATCTTAAAGGGACCGATGAACCTCTGGGACAGCTTGCGAGACTCCACCCGTAGTGGTAAGTTCTTAGTTGAGAGCCATACTCTCTGGCCGGGGTACAGGGTAGGACCGGGACGGCGACGTCTGTTGGCTTGTCGTTGGTACTGCTGAGAAGAACGCAGAAGATTAAGACGTGCCTTCTTCCACGTAAGCCAACAGCGTCTGATGAACCTCGAGGCTGAAGGCACTCTGACTTCTGCATCCTGGTCCGGGAACAATAGAGGCGCATAGCCAAACTGACACTCATGCGGGGATATACCAGTGGAGGAGGAGCACAAGGTGTTGTGCGCGTACTCGGCCCAAACAATGAAGGATGACCATGTGGACGGGTTGTTGGAAACCATGCATCTGAGGGTGGTTTCCAGCTCCTGATTCATCCTCTCAGTTTGGCCATTGGACTCCGGATGGTACCCTGAAGATAAACTGGCCGTGGCCCCTATGAGTTGGCAGAAGGCCTTCCAAAACCTTGAGGCGAACTGGGGACCTCTGTCGGAAACCATATCTTGCGGAATCCCAAAGACTCGGAACACATGGTTAATCACCAACTCAGCTGTTTCCTTGGCAGAAGGTAATTTGGTCAAGGGAACAAACCTGGCCGCCTTAGAAAACCTGTCGATGATGACTAGGATCGTAGTATTACCATGGGACGGAGGAAGGCCAGTAATAAAGTCCAACGAGATATGGGACCAGGGTCGGTGGGGAATAGATAGAGGGTGAAGGAGTCCTTGAGGGCGGAGGTGAGAAGATTTGCCCTGGCAGCACACGGAACAGGCCTTGACGAAAGTGGCAACGTCTTCTTTTATGGTGGGCCACCAGAACTTACGCTGGATGAACTCCAAGGTGCGACCTACGCCCGGGTGACAGGTGAGGCGAGAGGAGTGCCCCCACAGAAGGACTTGGGACCTTGCTGCCTTGGGAACAAACAACCGATTAGCAGGACCTCCTCCAGGGCCCGGTTCGATGGCTTGAGCTTGTTTCACGGAATCCTCCACTTGCCACGAGATCGGAGCCACGATCTTAGCGGCCGGAAGGACAGTCATGTCAGTATCTTCTCGAATGGCAGGAGAGTAGATTCGTGACAAGGCGTCCGGTTTGAGATTCTTCGACCCGGGTCTATAGGTGAGGATAAACTGAAATCGGCTGAAGAAAAGAGACCATCGAGCTTGTCTGGAGTTCAACCGCTTCGCCTGCTGGATATACTCCAGATTTTTGTGGTCCGTAAGCACTTGAAACGGTTGAGAAGCACCCTCGAGCCAGTGTCTCCATTCCTTCAATGCCATCTTAACCGCTAGGAGTTCACGATCCCCCACATCGTAATTCCTCTCGGCCGGGGTAAGCCGGTGAGAGAAGAAGGCGCAAGGATGAAGCTTCTTGTCTTCACCCCTCTGAGACAGGACAGCTCCAACCCCAACCTCTGATGCGTCTACCTCCACCACAAAAGGTTCATCCGCCGTTGGTAGTGTCAGGATGGGAGCAGAGAGGATGCGCTGCTTGAGTCCTTGGAAGGCCGTCTCAGCTTCTCTTCCCCACAGAAACCTTGTGTTGCCACCCTTGGTTACAGCTGAGAGAGGGGCTGCCACCGAGCTGAAGTTCTTGATGAACTTGCGGTAAAATTGGTGAAGCCCAGGAAACGCTGAACTTCCTTAACGGACTTGGGGGTGGGCCAATCCGCTACCGCCCCTACCTTCTTGGGGTCCATCTGGACTCGACCGGGTTCCACTATAAATCCCAGGAATTGTACTCGAGAGGAATGGAATTCACACTTTTCCGGCTTAACGTACAAATGGCTGTCTAGGAGGCGTTTGAGCACTTGTCTGACATGCTTAGTGTGTTCTTGAAGGGAGCTCGAAAAGATGAGGATGTCATCCAAGTAAACAAACACGAAGATGTTAAGCATATCCCTAGGCACATCGTTTATGAGCGCTTGGAACACAGCCGGGGCGTTGGTCAGGCCGAAGGGCATCACCGAGTATTCGTAGTGACCAGTAGGCGTGTTGAAAGCGGTCTTCCACTCGTCCCCGGGTTTGATCCGCACAAGATGGTATGCGTTCCGCAGGTCAAGCTTAGTGAAGACAACTGCTTCCTGGAGCAGCTCAAAGGCTGTGGCCATAAGGGGTAGCGGGTAGCGGTTACGGACGGTTATGGCATTGAGTCCCCGGTAGTCAATGCAAGGTCGTAATCCACCGTCTTTCTTGGCCACAAAGAAAAACCCTGCTCCCGCCGGCGAGGTAGATGGACGCATGAGGCCTGCTGCCAGAGCGTCCTTGATGTAGGTATCCATAGCAGCTCGTTCGGGAGGAGAAAGGGAAAAGATCCGACCCCTGGGAGGGCAGGTCACCGGAAACAGGTCGATGGTGCAATCGTAAGGTCTATGGGGTGGTAGTTTGGTGGCCCTCTGTTTGCTAAATACCAGTTTGAGGTCATGGTAACACTCGGGAACTCGGGACAGGTCGATGGATTCTAGAGACTCGGAAGGGGAACTCTGGGAACTCGGGAAGATACAAGTGGCTTGGCACGTAGGACCCCACTGCTTGATAGTGCCCACAGACCAGTCGATGTGAGGGTTATGGCTGTGAAGCCAGGGATAACCAAGGACGAGAGGGAACTCGGAACAGGAGATCAGATGAAAGTTCATCACTTCCTGGTGTTGGGAAACTGAAAGTCGCAAGGGGGTAGTGGCACGAGTGACAAGTCCAGATCCCAAAGGGCTTCTATCCAACGTAGTAACCCTTATGGGGTCACTTAGAGGTTCAGAAGGAACGCCATTCTCCTTCGCCCAGACCCCATCCATGAAGTTACCTGCGGCTCCAGAGTCTACCAAAGCTTGAAGAGAAAACTCGTGGTCGTCCCAGGAAAGGGTAACTGGAATGAGCAGGCGGGAGTTGGATGGATGGGAGGAGGTTATGTTTCCCGTTACAGTCCTCCCAGGCCTGCACGGAAGAGTGCGTTTCCCTGGAGCCCGGGACACGTGGAGCGGAAATGGCCCGGTTTGCCGCAATATAGACAGCATCGCTCCCTCATCCGGCGGTCTCTCTCAGCCTGGGAGATGCGTCCAACCTGCATGGGTTCTGGTGGAGCCAGCGAGGATAAAGGTGGAGACTCGGAGCTGGAACCGATAGGAGCTAGGGTGAGCGGTCTACGGTTGAGTTCTCTCTCTCTCTCAGACGCTGGTCTATGCGTGAAGCCAACTTGATAAGGGACTCGAGGTTGTCCGATGGTTCCCGAGTGGCCAGTTCATCTTGGATGGTGTCAGAAAGTCCCTTCAAAAAACACACTGTGAGCGCCTCGTCGTTCCAGCCACTTGCTGCTGCCACAGTGCGGAACTGGATGGCATAGTCCGTCACGCTGCGCCGACCTTGGCGGAGAGTCAGGAGCTGTTTGGCTGAGTCAGGGCCGTTGGTAGGACCTTGAAACACTCGCTTGAATTCTTCAGCAAAGGTAGAGTAGCTGGCACAGCAGGGACTTTGGGCATCCCACACAGCAGTAGCCCAGGCTAGGGCTTTTTCCGACAGCAGGGTGATGATATATGCTATCTTGGACCGGTCGGTGGGAAACGACGATGGTTGCAGCTCAAAGGAGAGAGAACATTGGGTGAAAAACCCCTTACAAACACTCGGATCCCCTGAGAACCGTTGGGGAGGCGGCAGACGAGGTTCAGCCAGGGGGTTAACTGCCAGGGGCACTTGAATCGGATGAACTGGAGCAGAAGCGGTTGCCGGGGAAAGTCGATCCGAAATCTGCTTTATGGAAGTCAGCATCTCTGACAGAAGTTGAGAATGTCTAGCCATTAAGGCCTCTTGCTGAACCAGAGCAGCTTTGTGGCGTTGGACAGTCCCCTCGTGGTGGGACAGCATGGAAAAAAAATCCTGGGTATTGGCTGCCTCTGGGTTCATTATAATGGCTCAGTGTTTCTGTCAGGACCCGGTGCGAGAAACAGTCACTAATAATCGTCAGAACCCAGAAGATGAGGCAGACACAGCAGTACTAGAGATGGTGGTTTAATAAAAGAACAAAATCTTCAGGCAAAGAAACTAAATCCACAATGTCCAAAAATAAAGCCAAGAGGCACAAAATGGAAATCCTCTAAAATACAAAAGAAACTCCACAAAGTGGTAAAAAACAGCAGGGAAAAACAAACCTCAAAAGACTACTCAAATAATACACAAGAACTAAACCAGAGAACCTCTGGAAAATCCAACAAGATAAATATCTGTATAAAACAAGGCTTGGGCTGGGGCTGGGTGCTAACTTACAAACACTGAGCAAGGAACCGAGGAACACACAGGGTTTAAATACTAACAAGGGAATGACCTACAGGTGCAAACAATAATTAGAGCAAGAAAAACAAAAGGTACAAAAAAGGTGCAATGGGGACATCTGGTGACCAAAACCCGAACAGTCTTGGCCAAAACCTGACAGACATGGCGGAAGGCACAGGCAACAACATGACACTTAAAGAACTTACCCAGGCTTTGGGAGAACTACGTGTTGCTTTAGCTGAGGATCTTAAGGCTACTATTGCTGAACTGGACACCAAAATCGAGAGCACCATTCGAGCGGTCGCTTCGCAGGGCCAGAGTATTGTGGACCTTGAGAGGGCTTCTGAATTCAACGCTGGTAGGATCGACGAGTTAGAGAAGCTGTGCTCGTCACTGCAGGGTAGTGTGCAGAGGCTTTCTGTGAAAGTGGTCGACCTGGAGGGCCGTTCCAGACGTAATAACCTTCGCGTTGTTGGTCTGGCAGAGGGGGTAGAGGCGGGCTCTCGCCCCACCGACTTCTTAGCCAAGCTATTGAAGGATGCAATGGGATCGGATGTTTTGGCTTCGGACCCCCAGCTGGACCGTGCACATCGCGCCCTTGTCCCAGTGCCTGGACCGGGCCAACGTCCTCGTCCAGTAATCATCTGTTGTCACAGTTTCAAGACCAAGGATCTTATCCTGCGCGAGGCCCGAATGAGGGGCAACCTGTTACATAAAGGGCACCCCTTCCGTGTCTATGATGATTATGCGCCCGATGTGGCAAAGCACCGTGGCGGCTACAGAGATGTCATGACCAAACTCTACAAACTCCATCTTCGCCCGGCCTTGCTCTTCCCTGCAAGACTAAGAATTACTCCGCCTTCCGGTGAGAAGATTTGGCTCTCCTCGGTTTTGGACGCAGAGAAGTTTATCCGGGAACATACGCCAATCCCCCGTACAGGTTAGAGTGCCTTGTCATTGTGTGTTAGGGTCTGCTCATGGAATCGAATCCATACTATACCATAACGGGTGAAACCGTATTGAACTGTCTCAACAAGGGCTACCGAACATGTAAGATGCTGTGGAGGGCGGTCTTGGCTCTCAGTTAAAGTCACTTTCATTCTGGCTGTGTTCAGAGCGATGCCTATTTAGGATGCCTTCCAGGTTTGATCATTGACACTTTCGGATGAATATACTTATATTCCCCCATTTTTTTGTTTTGTTTCGTTATTTATTTTTCAATTCTTACATTTATTGTTATTACAATACCATTTATTTAATGCTTGCAGGGGACTGGGGGTGATGGTTGGGAAGGGGCAGACACAGACACCTGGATAGCAAGTTGATGTTTTGTGCCGTTCTGCCTTTGTTTTAGCTGAGGGCCGCTCTCCCGATTAGATCCCCACCAGCCCTCTGTAGTGTCTGTGTAGGTGTGCGTACATATAATTATTATTTGTACTTTATAATTATTTTCTCTTAGCATTTTACTATTATGTATGTGTATATTTTAAATTAGTGTAGATTATTACTCTGGGGCATGAATGTTTCTGTATGTATGTGTATGTATGTGTATATATGCATATGTATATATGTATGTGTGTGTGTGTGTGTATATGTATATATTTTTTTAAATATATACTTTTATATGTATTTTTTGGGGATGTGTGTGTGTGTGTATGTGTGTGTATATGTGTATGTGTGTATATATATATATATGTATGTGTGTATGTATATATATATATATATGTGTGTGTGTATGTATGTATGTATGTATGTATGTACAGTATATCACAAGTGAGTACACCCCTCACATTTTTGTAAATATTTGAGTATATCTTTTCATGTGACAACACTGAAGAAATGACACTTTGCTACAATGTAAAGTAGTGAGTGTACAGCTTGTATAACAGTGTACATTTGCTGTACCCTCAGAATAACTCAACACACAGCCATTAATGTCTAAACTGCTGGCAACAAAAGTGAGTACACCCCTAAGTGAAAATGCCCAAATTGGGCCCAAAGTGTCAATATTTTGTGTGGCCAGCATCATTTTCCAGCACTGTCTTAACCCTCTTGGGCATGGAGTTCACCAGAGCTTCACAGGTTGCCACTGGAGTCCTCTTCCACTCCTCCATGACGGCATCACGGAGCTGGTGGATGTTAGAGACCTTGCACTCCTCCACCTTCCGTTTGAGGATGCCCCACAGATGCTCAATAGGGTTTAGGTCTGGAGACATGCTTGGCCAGTCCATCACCTTTACCCTCAGCTTCTTTAGCAAGGCAGTGGTTGTCTTGGAGGTGTGTTTGGGGTCGTTATCATGTTGGAATACTGCCCTGCGGCCCAGTCTACGAAGGGAGGGGATCATGCTCTGCTTCAGTATGTCACAGTACATGTTGGCATTCATGGTTCCCTCAATGAAATGTAGCTCCCCAGTGCCGGCAGCACTCATGCAGCCCTAGACCATGACACTCCCACCACCATGCTTGACTGTAGGCAAGACACACTTGTCTTTGTACTCCTCACCTGGTTGCCGCCACACACGCTTGACACCATCTGAACCAAATAAGTTTATCTTGGTCTCATCAGACCACAGGACATGGTTCCAGTAATCCATGTCCTTAGTCTGCTTGTCTTCAGCAAACTGTTTGCGGGCTTTCTTGTGCATCATCTTTAGAAGAGGCTTCCTTCTGGGACGACAGCCATGCAGACCAATTTGATGCAGTGTACGGCGTATGGTCTGAGCACTGACAAGCTGACCCCCCCACCCCTTCAACCTCTGCAGCAATGCTGGCAGCACTCATACGTCTACTTCCCAAAGACAACCTCTGGATATAACGCTGAGGACGTGGATTCAACTTCTTTGGTCGACCATGGCAAGGCCTGTTCTGAGTGGAACCTGTCCAGTTAAACCGCTGTATGGTCTTGGCCACCGTGCTGCAGCTCAGTTTCAGGGTCTTGGCAATCTTCTTATAGCCCAGGCCATCTTTATGTAGAGCAACAATTCTTTATTTCAGATCCTCAGAGAGTTCTTTGCCATGAGGTGCCATGTTGAACTTACAGTGACCAGTCAGTATGAGGGAGTCTGAGAGCGATGACACCAAATTTAACACACCTGCTCCCCATTCACACCTGAGACCTTGTAACACTAACGAGTCACATGACACCGGGGAGGGAAAATGGCTAATTGGGCCCAATTTGGACATTTTCACTTAGGGGTGTACTCACTTTTGTTGCCAGCGGTTTAGACATTAATGGCTGTGTGTTGAGTTAGTTTGAGGGGACAGCAAATTTACACTGTTATACAAGCTGTACACTCACTACTTTACATTGTAGCAAAGTGTCATTTCTTCAATGTTGTCACATGAAAAGATATACTCAAATATTTACAAAAATGTGAGGGGTGTACTCACTTTTGTGATATACTGTATGTATATGTATATGTATATATGTGTGTGTGTATGTATACATGTATATAACCTTTTTATTTATTTATTTTCTGACTGGGGGGTACGTTTAATTTAGAAAAATTCTTGTTTCCGATCTAACCCACAATAGGTAAATGTACTGCTGTCTAAGTCGGTTGCTGATGGTTCATGTTTAGACCGGCATTGCTTAGCAATATAATCTTGTGATGCTATATCTTGCTTATCTCAGGGATTGACCCAAGATGACGCTTAAGTGCGCAATATGTTT
This sequence comes from Salvelinus fontinalis, assembly GCF_029448725.1. Taxonomy (NCBI): domain Eukaryota; kingdom Metazoa; phylum Chordata; class Actinopteri; order Salmoniformes; family Salmonidae; genus Salvelinus; species Salvelinus fontinalis. The sequence goes on along the minus strand of NC_074696.1, from coordinate 38,598,002 downwards.
AAGTTGCAACTTATTCTCTTTAGGTTTATTAGATGCTAATTGGACACTTTATTTGCGGGAGCCTCCTCAGTTCATATGTTAGTAGAAGTTCTAGGATAGTGAGAGGTGAACGTATAGTTGGGATTTTATTTTTGTTTTACCTCTTGTTCGAGGTCGCGCCGTGCTTTTTTGGCATCGGCCAGACAATGTGTTTATTATTTTTATTTCAATTTTTTTCTCTCCTATTTGTGTATGCCTGTTAAAGGTGGGTTGATCGGGGGGGTAAATAGTGGGGAAAGTAGGGGAACAGGGTGCGAAGTAAAGGGGCTTGTAGGGGGGAGGGGCTGGTTGGATACTGCTCGGGTGTAGCTGCTACATATGCTGATCGTGATGGTTTGGTGCGCTTTCTTACCTTTTTATTGAGTTACATGTTATGCAGTCCACCATAGGAACTACAAATGAGAGGGAGGCGGGGCTCACATTCACTTCCTGGAATGTCAAGGGTTTAAACGAACCAATTAAGAGAGGCAAGGTCCTAGCCCACTTGAAAACACTCTCGTCTGATATTATATTTTTGCAAGAAACCCATCTGAAAAATAATTCTCATAGCAGACTTAAATGTAGGTGGGTGGGGCAAGTGTATCACTCTAACTTCTCTGCCAAAACGAGAGGCACAGCGATTCTGGTACGGAAAGGAATTCCCTTTCTACATAAAACCACTATTGTGGATAAAGAGGGTCGTTATGTGATCGTAATAGGAGAGATCCACTCTACTTCTGTAACTCTACTAAATATCTATGGGCCAAACAATGATAACCCCTCTTTTTTCAAAAGAGTCCTTGCCCTGATTCCAGATATCTCCCATACTAACCTGATCATTGGAGGGGACCTTAACTGTGTGCTAGACCAATATTTGGACAGATCCTCTACCCGGCGAACCCCCACCTCCTATTCATGTGAATTCTTGAATACCTACATAAAGAATTCTAACTTATTTGATATATGGAGGATCACTAACCCTAGGGAATACTCCTTTCACTCTCATGTTCACAATGTTTATACTCGAATTGACTACTTAATGGTTGATGCTAAACTACTCCCCTATACATGTAATGTGAAGTATCATGATATTATAATCTCGGACCACAGTCCACTTACCTTCTCCCTGAGATTGGGTGACATTGTACCAAACGAGAGGGTCGGGAGGTTAAATCCTCAGCTCCTCACAGAACCAACATTCTGTGAACATCTTAAAGACCAAATAACATTTTTCTTTGATACCAACGGCAACACAGAGACTTCCCCAGCATTACTGTGGGAAACACTTAAGGCTTATTTGAGAGGCTGTATCATCTCCTATCAGACTGCCAGGAGTAGGCAAAACAGGGGAAAATTGGTAGAACTGGAGGGACAAATTCACTTACTGGATAGGGAGAATGCTAGACATCCATCTATGGAGAAACATAAAAAAATTACCTCTTTAAAATTTGAATATAATCAGATTCTCTCAGCTAAAATTGCTAAATCTTTTCTCTACGCCAAGCAAAAATATTTTGAGTTTGGTGACAAACCACACAAATTACTCGCCAGACAACTTCGAAAAAATGTGAGTGACCGAATGATTCACAAAGTTAAATCTGCATCTGGGGAATTACTCTCTTCCCCCAAAGACATCAATGACAGATTCCGTCAGTTTTATGAGACTCTATATACATCTAAAGCAGATCCTAACCCCTTAATTATGCCAAACTTTTTGGAGGACTGTAATCTTCCTGCCCTGAACCAGGAAGATTCTAACTTCCTGAATAAGGAAATATCTCTTGAAGAAATTCGAGAAACAATCAAAACTCTAAAGAGTGGCTAGACCCCGGGCCCAGATGGATACCCTGGTGAATTCTATAAAACATTCAGCAACATGCTCTCTCCCTACCTGCACAAAATGTTGGTTCAGGCCAGAGAGGATGGAGCTCTCCCATCTACTTTGGATGAAGCATTTATTACAGTTATACATAAGAAGGGTAAAGATCCGGAAGAGGTAGGGTCATACAGACCAATATCCCTCCTCAATATAGACCAAAAGATTTTAGCAAAAACCCTGGCTAAAATCTTTAATTGGCAATCTGGTAAATTCGGACCAGACTGGCTTTATCCCGAACAGAAACTCATTCTTCAATCTCAGGCGCCTCTTCAACATTATGTATTCTCAGAGGTTACCAAACGTGGAACTTGCCGTTATATCTCTTGACGCCGAGAAGGCTTTTGACCAAGTTGAGTGGTCCTATCTATTCAAAGTCCTACAGAAATGTAATATTGGAGATGGGTTCATAAATTGGATCCAGCTTTTATATAGGAACCCCTGTGCGAGAATACTCACTAACCAATCATTGTCGCCCCGATTTAACCTCTACAGAGGGACAAGGCAGGGTTGTGCGCTGTCGCCTATGCTCTTCGCCCTAATCGTTGAACCTCTCGCTCAGGCGATTAGATCTGATGCAGCAATACACGGCTATAATACTAAAGATACTCTAAATAAGACTTCCCTATACGCAGATGACATTCTCCTCTATGTAACAGAACCCCAAGCTAGTATTCCAGCTATTCTTGATGTGATTAATTTGTTTGGTACCTTCTCGGGATACAGAATAAATTGGAACAAGAGTGAATTAATGCCCATACGGTTACAAAACACCTCCTGGCTAGAACATCTTCCAGTTAAGTTATCTTCAGAAAAATTTACCTATCTAGGAATTGTAGTTACCAAACAATACTCCTTACTATTTAAAGAGAATTTCCCCTCTCTGATGCAAAAACTCAAGACAAACATACAATTTTGGAGAACTCTCCCAATTTCTCTGCTTGGAAGAATTAATGCCATTAAAATGGTCTTCCTCCCACAACTGCTCTACCTATACCAGAACATCCCAGTATTCATACCTAAATCCTTTCATAAACAACTGGACTCAATTATCAATCCTTTCATCTGGGATTATAAAACACACAGGATAGGTAAAAAACACCTCTGCAAATCCAAGATGGAAGGAGGATTGTCTCTCCCAAATTTTATATTTTATTATTGGGCCGCTAACCTCCGCGCGGTTACGTTTTTGCTGGATGACGCACGTCCGTCACCCAGCTGTCTTAGTATGGAGCGGGAGGAGTGTCACCCCTTCTCTATTGGTGCTGTGATTTTGTCGCCTGTCAATCTGGAGAGGTCACTTTATCGTAACAATCCTATTATACATAGCACAGTCCGAATCTGGAAGCAAATTAAAACCCACTTTGAGGTTAGACCAATGTCATTCATGCTCCCTGTTGCCAGGAACCCCTCCTTTGCCCCCTCCAACCTTGATAACACCTTTGAGCAATGGGGAGAGTTGGGGATAAGTACCATAGGGGATTTATATATAGAAGGGACCTTTGCTTCCTTTGAGTTGCTGAGGGAAACTTATAATCTTCCCAGAAGTAACTTTTTCAGATACCTACAAATCAGAGACTATGTTAGGAAACACCTCCCAACATTTGGGAACGCTAAGCCTTCCATGTTTGACGGATGCATAAAAACATCCCCCACCTCAGACAAACTGATATCTCGTTTATATGATTCTTTTCAATCGGTTAGCACACCCTCTACAGATGCCATTAAGGCAAAATGGGAGGAAGAACTAGGGACTGATATTTCGGTGGCAGACTGGGAAGATAGCTTGGAGTATATCCACTCCTGCTCCATTAACTCCAGACATCGTCTCATACAATTCAAGATTTTACACAGATTACACTATTCCAAAACCAAACTGCATAGGATATTTCCTGATACATCCCCTATGTGTGATAAATGTCAGGCTGCACAGGGTACACTACTCCACTGCTTTGCCCTATGGTCTAGCTTGTATGGTTACTGGTGTGGAATTTTTAGGATCCTCTCTGAAGTTCTGGAGACTTCAATTGACCCAGACCCGCTTTTGATAATCCTGGGAGTGTCTGATTCCCCAAACGGATTAACCAACCCCCAAAAACAACTCATCTCTTACAGTCTCATTTCAGCAAAAAACGAATCTTGTTGTTTTGGAAAAAGAAGGAAGCGCCCACTACCAAATTATGGCTCAGCGAATTGGCAAACACTGTACACTTAGAAAGGATTAGATATATTCTGAACAATAAATTATCAACATTTGATCAAATCTGGCAGCCTTTCCTCTCTTACTTGGACCATTCGGCGCTGTGAATTTGTACTTTTTAACGCACTCTCAATTGTAATATTTTAATCCACCTCTGGGCAGCACGTGCTGGCACCGCCACCCGAGCAGTAGGGAGGGGAATAAGGGGAAGGGATAAAGGGGGGGAGGGATAAAGGGGGGGAATTAGTGGGGGGTGACATCTACCCTCTTTCTTTCTACCTGTCCTTGTTCTGTATGTCTTGTTTTGTAATAATTGTTTTGTACCCAGAACTCTGGATCTTTTTATTTCTGTCTGCTCTTTTATGTTTAGTTAAAAATTGTATACCTGCCTTTCATACCTATACACCATTCCTGTGTGTGTTCAATAAAAAATATTTGAACGAAAAAACATCAACTGTTCAGAGGAGACTGTGTGAATCAGGCCTTTTTGGTTGAATTGCTGCAAAGAAACCACTACTAAAGGACCCCAATAAGAAGAAGAGATTTGCTTTGGCCAAGAAACACGAGCAATGGACAATAGACTGGTGAAAATCTGTCCTTTGGTCTGATGAGTCCAAATGTAACATTTTAATGGTCCCGTGTAGCTCAGTTGGTAGAGCATGGCGCTTGCAACGCCAGGGTTGTGGGTTCATTTCCCACGGGGGGCCAGTACAAAAAAAGTATGAATGTATGTACTTCTAAGTCGCTCTGGATAAGAGCGTCTGCTAAATGACTTAAATGTAAATGTAAATTTTTGGTTACAACCCGCAGTGTCTTTGTGAGACGCAGAGTAGGTGAATGTGTAATCTCTACTTGTGTGCTACGCAACGTGAAGCACGGAGGAGGAGGTGTGATGGTGTGGGGGTGCTTTGCTGGTGACACTGTTTGTGATTTATTTATAATTCAAAACACACTTAACCAGCATGGCTACCACAGCATTCTGTAGTGATACGCCATCCCATCTGATTTGCGCTTAGTGGGACTATCATTTGTTTTTCAACAGGACAATGGCCCAACACACCTCCAGGCTGTGTAAGGGCTATTGGACCAAGAAGGAGAGTGATGGAGTGCTGCATCAGATGACCTGACTTCCACAATCACCCAACTTCAACCCAATTGAGATGGTTTGGGATGAGTTGGACCGCAGAGTGAAGGAAAAGCAGCCAACTCCTTCAAGACTGTTGGAAATGCATTCCAGGTGAATCTGGTTGAGAGAATACCAAGAGTGTGCAAAGCTGTCATCAAGGCAAAGGGTGGCTACTTTAAAGAACATAAAAAGTGTAATATATTTTGATTTGTTTAACACTTTTTTGCTTACTACATGATTCCTTATGTGTTATTTCAGAGTTTTGATGTCTTCATCTATTATTCTACAATGTTGAAAATAGTAAAAATAAAGAAAAAGTCTTGAATGAATAGGTGTGTCCAAACTTTTGACTGGTACTGTACATATCTTTTAAAATATATATTTCCTTTATTATTTTCCGCTAACCCTACCACCCCTCCCCTAATTGGAGTATACTTAAGCAATATGGCCCGAGGAGATATGGTATATGGCCAATATACCATGGCTAAGGGCTATTCTTCCGCACAACGCACCGCAGAGTGCCTGGGCACAGCCCTTAGCCGTGGTATGTTGGCCATATATCACAAATATCACATATATCACCTTATTTCTATTATAAACTGGTTACCAACCTAATTAGAGCAGTAAAAATAAATGTTTTGTCGTACCCGTGGTATACGGTCTGATATACCACGGCTGTCAGCCAATCAGCATTCAGGGCTCGAACCACCCAGTTAATAATGATGAACAACAACATTTAGGCTTTTATTTCCAGCTTATACACACTATATACCTCTTACGGACACAATCTATTTTATAATAGTTGTATTTTGTTTGTTTTTAGTCCTGCCCTTCCTCTACCCTCAGCCTCTCACATCTATTTCTGATGTCCATCCAGTTTGATTTCTGTTTGCCATATATTTTTGACTGTGCTATTTCACCAAAGTTCTGAAGCTATATACATTTTACAGACACAGTATATTTTACATTGTTATCTTGTTGTTATTAGTCCCACTCTTCAGCTCCATTAAACCCCTCCCATCTATCTCTTAACACCATCCATATTGGATTTCTATTTGCCATATATTTTTTAACTGTGCTGAGATGCTTCACAAAAGAATTGAACCTTCCTATTCTCATAGCTTCTACAGATTGTAAATTAAAGATACATTCTTTTGCTAAAAGTATTATTATATTATTGATTGATTGACTATGACTTTTCAGATCACCCAGTAGTGCTATCTGAAAAGTTAGCTCCAGGTAAATATTGCAATTCTTCATCCACCTGTGAACAAAAACAAGCTACATATGACAGTACCAAAATAAATGATCTCATGTCTCTTCGCAACAACATCTGCAGAGCTGGAAAGGTTGTATCCCCCATATATATAACATTATATTTGTTGCACTCATTTTGTATAATAATCTAAATAGAAAAATATACGTTTTGAATAAGGTGTAGTTTTGCGTATCAGTTCATAAACCATGTGACATGGAATCAGTACATTGAAAATCTCTTCACAACTATTTTGCAATCTATATGGCAGAGCTGTCCATTTTTGGTCCTTAAATGAAACTAGTATATTTTGTTATTTATCACAATTTTCTTTAATCAATTTTGGTCTTTAATGGAAGTCCAAGAGACAAGTTCCTTACTTTTTCCCCCTTCCACTTGCCTCTTCCATTTTTGCGGTAATGCTGTAATTAGTTGGTTGTAATTTTGGGTAGAGCAGACATTTCCATATATTTTCATTAGCTGCATGTGTGACATAACTCCACCATACCTATTTATGATATAATTTGCAAAGATCATACCTTTTTTTAAATGCTATCGAAAAAAAAAGTTATTTTAATTAATTAGTATATTTGAGTTTAACCAATATTTGTTGTATTATTTGTTCTGTTTTTTTTTCAGGTAGATTAAACTGAAATTGCAACCAACTTTCTAAGGCTTGTTTAAAAAAAATTTAAAAACGATATTGTGGAGATTATTTTGTTTTCAAATAACCAAAAGTGAGGGGTTGTAATGTGAATAAAGGGGAAAAGGTCATTCTTGAAACGTCGGGTGAGACATTCTTACTAATTTGCTAGAGAACCCTCTCGGATTTAAGTATAAGTACTTTTGTATGACTGACGCCTTTAGTGAGAGGTCTAATGCTTTAATATTTAATCATGTCTGCCCTCAGAATTCAAATGTATTATATAAATAGATCCTTTTCATTTTGTCTGGCTTTCCACTCGAAATAAAATGTTATATTTTTTCTCAGGGCAGAAATTTGAATAAGTGACTTGTTGGAAAGGTGGCATCCTATGAAGGTGCCACATTGAAAGCCACTGAGCTCTTCAGTGTCACGTTCCTGACCTATTTCTGTTAGTTTGTTATGTGTGTTAGTTGGTCAGGACGTGAGGTTGGGTGGGCATTCTATGTTTTCTGTTTCTATGTTGGTTTATGGGTTGCCTGGTATGGCTCTTAATTAGAGGCAGGTGTTTGGCGTTCCTCTAATTAAGAGTCATATTTAGGTAGGCGTTTTCACAGTGTTCGTTGTGGGTGATTTTCTTCCGTGTCTGTGTCTGTACACCACGCGGGACTGTTTTCGGTTTGTTTGTTCCTCGTTCATTTGTGTAGCCTATGTTTCCTATTCGTGCGTTCTTCTTGTTTTATGTAAGTTCGTCGTCTAGGTCTGTCTACACCGTTTGTTGTTTTTGCTAGTTTAGTCAAGTTCGTGTTTTCTTTAATAAATGATGTGTTCAAACTCCGCTGCGCCTTGGTTCCCTCAATACTCCTCCTTTTCGGACACAGAGGAGGAGGACCGCCGTTACATTCAGTAAGGCCACTCTACTGACAATGCCTGTCAATGGAGATTGCATGGCTGTGTGCTCGATTTTATACACCTGTCAACAACGTGTGTTGCTGAAATAGTCAAGTCCACATACTTTTGTGGTATATATATTGGCTGAACAGCCTGTTCCCTATCTTGTTCGTACTAGACAAACTAGAGCAGAAACCAGGCCAAAGTAAACCCTGAACAGTGCACAGGAGTTAGGAGACAGGAGAAGACACACACGCACACACACACACACACACACACACACACACACACACACACACACACACACACACACACACACACACACACACACACACACACACACACACAAACTGAGTAATGAAGAGTTTAAAAAGAGAGAAAGGAAGAGGGGGACTTTGTGACAGAAAGAGAAAAGGGCTTATAGACATGGGAGAGACATGGGGGTGGAGAGGTGTAAAGCGTGCGAAGGGCAAGAAGCTGAAAGAGAGCTAGAGGGATAGACATGGGGAGAGATAGAGATCCAAGGAGACAGGTCTATGGATTCTTTCAACCTCGTTGGTTTTCCTTCATTACTTTTTTAAAGACCTCTCACCCCAAAACCCATTCAAGCAAAGATTGGAACAGAACTGAACATTCGGCAACACTGTTGTTGATGATTTGACAGCATCCATTTGGCATCAACTCACTCTGGGAAATGAATTAGCACACTGGCAATAGTAATACAATATTCCTATTCTCCCCACGAACATCCTCTAATAAACCTCACACTTAGCATACTACATGAGAACAACTACAGGACAGGTTTGAGAGAGGTCTAATAATTTACAGGCTATTCGCCTGAGGTTTATTTTCTAAATATTGGCCATTATGAGGAGCTGAAGAGCTTGTTAATGAGTCTGCCATGGAAAACAGGCATTGATATGCAATTAGTGTTGTGTTCCTGCCCGGGAGACCAATACTACATCACAGCTCCCTGCCTCTGTGAGTGACGCTGAAGAAATTTGGCGTGGCCCCTAAGACCCTCACGAACTTCTACAGAGGCACCATTGAGAGCCTCCTGTCAGGCTGTATCACCGCCTGGTACGGCAATTGCACTATCCAAAACCGCAGCGCTCTCCAGAGGGTGGTGCGGTCAGCCCAATGCATCACCGGGGACACACTGCCTGCCCTCCAGGACATCTACAGTGCCCGGTTTCATAGGAAGGCCAAGAAGACTCCAGCCACCCGAGACACGGCTGTTCACCCCACTACCATCTAGGCGGAGACAGTAAAGGTGCATCAAAACAGGGACCGGGAGACTGATAAACAGCTTTTATCTCCAGGCCATCAGACTGTAAAACAGTCATCACTACCTGGCCTCCACCCAGTACCCTGCTTTGTCACTGTTACTAGCCGGCTCCCACCCTGCACCCTAGAGACTGCTGCCCTATGTACATAGAGTCATTGAAAACTAGTCACTTTAATAATGTTTACATACCGTTTCACCCAAGTTATATGTATACTGTATTCTAGTCATGGCTCATCCTTTATAACTACTGCTTTACACACCTTTTCTATTCATATCAATTCATATACAAGGTAGGGGTGGTATACAGAAGATAGCCAAGTCCATATTATGGCAAAAACAGCTCAAATAAGCAAAGAGAAACAACAGTTCATCACTACTTTAAGACATGAAGGTCAGACAATGCGGAACATTTCAAGAACTTTGAAAGTTTCTTCAAGTAAAGTTGAAAAACCTTCAAGCGCTATGATGAAACTGGCTCTCATGAGGACCGCCACGGGAAAGGAAGATGCAGTTACCTCTGCTGCGGAGGATAAGTTCATTAGAGTTACCAGCCTCAGAAATTGCAGCCCAAATAAATGCTTCATAGAGTTCAAGTAACAGACACATCTCAACATCAACTGTTCAGAGGAGACTGCTTGAATCAGGCCTTCATGGTCGAATTGCTACAAAGAAACCACTAAGGACCCCATTAATAAGAAGAGATTTGCTTGGGTCAAGAAACACGAGTAACGGACATTAGACCGGTGGAAATCTGTCCTTTGGTCTGATGAGTCCAAATTTGAGATTTTTGGTTCCAACCGCCATGTCTTTGTGAGACGCAGAGTAGGTGAATGGATGATCTCCGCATGTGTGGTTCCTACCTTGAAGCATTGAGTAGAGGTGGGATGGTGTGGGGGTGTTTTGCTGGTGACACTGTCTGTGATTTATTTATAATTCAAGGCACACTTAATCAGCATGGCTACCACAGCATTCTGCAGCAATACGCCATCCCATCTGATTTGCGCTTAGTGGGACTATCATTTGTTTTTCAACAGGACAATGACCCAACACATCTCCAGGCTGTGTAAGGGCTATTTGACCAAGAAGGAGAATGATGGAGTGCTGCATCAGATGACCTGACTTTCACAATCACCCGACCTCAATCCAATTGAGATGGTTTGGGATGAGTTGGAGCGCAGAGTGAAAGTAAAGCAGCCAACAAGTGCTCAGCGTATGTGGGAACTCCTTTAAGACTGTTGGAAAGTATTCCAGGTGAAGCTGGTTGAGAGAATGCCAAGAGTGTGCAAAGTTGTCATCAAGGCAAATGGTGTTTAAGTATTTTTTTGGTTACTACTTGATTCCGTATATGTTATTTCATAGTTTTGATGTCTTCACTAGTATTCTACAGTGTAGAAAATAGTAAAACATATAGAAAAACCCTTGAATGAGTAGGTATGTCCATACTTTTGACTGGTGTTGTATATTCTACAGTCTGTCATTGCTCGTTCTGATATTTCTTCTACTTTTTGGATTATGTGTGTATTATTTTATATTGCTAGGTATTGCTGCAGAGAAACACAAGCATTTCTCTGTACCTATGATAACATCTGCACATCTGTGTATGTGACCAATAAAACGTTGATTTGATTTGACAGACAAGTTGGCAGGTCAACGGTAGTAGCCCAGGCCAACCAGAGGGTGGTAGTATGACCCAGGTTTATGCTGTCTGTGAAGCTCAGCATTAGCTCCGGTCATATCTGATGTAGAAGAGATGGAATGTAGTATTTGATGATATTTTCTTACTTCTCGTCTACCTAGACTTCACACATGAAAAATGTTATATTATGTTGAATATGTTCTTTTAACCTCTTTCTTTAAATATATATGATGTATGAGATAACATCGGAAACAATTGAATAATATCCAATGCCCTAATAAGGCCTCTGAACTGTGAAATGTTTAATTTATACTGTAATTAAAGAAGCTAACGAAATGTACATGTGATGGCCAGACTGGAGCCGATGGACATTGACTATGTATGAGTCCTAATAGTAGTCTGCTCTATCTGTTTTGCAGCACAGTCTTCCTCTCTCCGCCAGAGGGCAGCAGAACCACCAGAATGGGACCAGGGAATCCCCACTTACTGTACTTACCTAATGCTAGTAAATCAAATTAGTGTTTCGATCACTAATTACCATCTTAGCCCTCTCTCCCTTTGAACTCTGATTGGACTAAGAGCGGCTTCGGCTGCCTTCGCGACACACACGCACCAGCGACCTCGGATACGTTGATGAGCTTGTGCTGTCTCAACACATTACGTCTCATTTGGTGTTGGGGTTTGCGTATGAATCGCAGCGGAGGGTGCAGTACCCTGCTTCCGACACCGTGCAGCAGAGAAGCGCGCGCTTCTGCAGCCAGTGGAATGAATCTCTCACCATACGCACGCATATTCCTGGAGAACTGCCGGCGCACGACGACGACGAGGCTAATTTCAGCCCTATTCCCATGACGCCTGGACGCCTTCGAAGGATCTGGTCAACGCCGCCACTGAAATGCTGCCGACTCAGGCCCAGGACTATATCGATTTAGATACAGAAGTGATCATAAATTTGGAGTTAGGTTCATTTCCCCCTGTGCAGGAGGGGGTAAAGGGCAGGGGGGGGGGGGGGGGATATAATAGGCTACAGTCTCAGATGGTAACAGCCTCAGATGGTAACAGTCACAGAACGATCCAGTGCAATGCCCCCCTCTAGGACCTCACTGCACCACACTGAGAAAATGAGATGAGGTGGAGCAATGAGAACAATGGTGGGGGGTGAAAATGTGACTGAGAGAGATAAGGAGAGTGTGTGTGTGTACGCACTTGTGCACATGCTGGCAAGGAAGACTGTTTATGCAGAGGAGAGTGTGAACCTGTGACAGAGAAGTGAAGAGAGTTAGTGTGGGCTTGTATGCAAGCTAGAGAGAGTATGTGCGGAAGAGTGTGTCTAGCCATGAGCATGAGGGTGTCCGAAAATAGAGTGTATGTGCAAGGTTGACGTGTGATGAAGAGTAAATATTTGACTGTATTAACAGGCAGTGGGAGGAGGGGGGTAAAGTGTGTACACTGCAGTATGTGTAAAGAAAGTGTGTGTGTGTGTGTGTGTGTGTGTGTGTGTGTGTGTGTGTGTGTGTGTGTGTGTGTGTGTGTGTGTGTGTGTGTGTGTGTGTGTGTGTGTGTGTGTGTGTGTGTGCTTGAGCATATATTTACATAACAGAAACCAAGTGTGTATGTTCTGTATGCAAAATAATCAGTATACATACATATTTAGCAGATGTTTCTTAGCAGAATAAAGCCCCCCGGCGGTCAAAAACATGTTTTACCGGTGTTTAATATGTATTTCCACACTATGAGTTTGAAATAATAGTGTGAAAATTGTGAGCTGTTTGAAAAGACGCCTGAAATTTCATCCTGTTTTGGCGGTGACATCACCAGGGGGTAAATTAGTTAATAGGCCAATAAGAAAAAGAGTTCCAAATCCCTCTGCCAATAACAGCTAGTTTTCAGTTTTCTCCTCCCCACTCAGACCACTCCCAGACAGTCCTAGAAAAAGTCTTGCTTGAGAAATTTCTCTTTGCTAAGAAGCTATTTTAGTTTCTTTAAAAAAAAAACATTTTAATTGAAAACAATCACAGTATGGCACTTAGTTGTTACCCAGAAATGATTTGACATTGAAATAAAAAACACTGCATTGGACTTTTAAGGTTGATGTCCCACGTCAGCAGTCCTGGGAGGGAACTCAAGAATTACACACATATGTACAGCCCTGTATACAACAGACAAATCGAGAGTTTAGGAAGGATAGATAGCCACACAAAATGGAGGCTCACATGCAAAAAACAATCGTATTTATTTAGGACATGATGCCCTAAAATGTGCAAAGTGCATATAAAACAAAAGGTGCAATAGACAAATCATTATCAGTGTCGTGGGGAGGAGCGCACACACCTGGATCATAATAAAAGATTGACTACTTACAGTACCTCAAATTAGAGAGAAATAGAGAGAAAGCCGAGAACAGAAGACAGATCATCCCTTTCTTTCCTGTAATACGGGGACATTAGTAATATATGGGTAATATATGGGGAAAGGCAGAAGATGAGGGGTGCGTTTTAACCGTTGGTCTCGTAGGTGTTCCCCCTTCAATGTTCGATGCTGGCAAACTTCAGTGCAAATTCATTTTTTTTAAACGAGCCAATGTCTCCTAACAAGGCCATTAACAGTCCTGCGCCGGGGTGTTTAACAAGAACAGATTGCTCTCATTTTGACCTAAAGCGGGTTGCATAATGTTTGTGTCGGATGTGTGTGTGTGTAAAAGAGAGAGGAACTGTGTGTGTGTGTGTGTGTGTGTGTGTGTGTGTGTGTGTGTGTGTGTGTGTGTGTGTGTGTGTGTGTGTGTGTGTGTGTGTGTGTGTGTGTGTGTGTGTGTGTGTGTGTGTGTGTGTGTGTGTGTGTGTGTGTGTGTGTATGTGTGTGCAAACACACTGGATATTGAAGTAAGGATGTGGGTCATTGAGTCCTCACAAAAACCGTAGATGTTAAAGTGAGGACATGAGTAATTGAGGCCTCACAAACACACTGTACAGAAAACAGCAACAGATGTCAAAGTGAGGACCCGGGTCATTGAGTCCTAAAAGACACACTGTAAGGATGCCAAAATGAGGACATGTAAACCCTATGTCCTCACAATCCCACACCGCATGGCCAAGTGAGGACACAAGCCTTTGAGTCCCCACAAACACATTTGGAGGTCCGAAAGGCTTCTGTCGCAGATGTGCCAGAGCTGAGTAGCTAGCGGCTAAAAAACACAGCTTCCCAGAGTTCCTCTCATTTGACCAGACACGAGTCCCTAACTGGGTCATATACCAAAAACACTCTAAAACTGCCGCTTAATATTCCTCAGTAGCCCTAATGTATGGAGCCATTCAATCTATATGAATCCAGGCGCATGGAAGTGCATAGAGGTAATACTTTAGAATCAGATACATATGGATGTGTCTGGATATTGGACATAAACACAGTACATAGATGGAGAGGTGTCAGTCACATTCACTGCCAATGCGCCGTAGGCTTCTGCCCCTTCTGCCAATCAAACATGATTCCTGGGGCTTCTGCCTAACGCGGGAGGATGGAAGCTGTTGCGTGTTCAAGGCTGTTTTTATGGAGATGTGTGGCGTGTGATCTGTTTGTTTGGTCATGTGTGTCCCCATGTGGATGCGTGCATTTGTTTACAGCGCCTTTGGAAAGTATTCACACCGCTTGACTTATTTCACATTTTGTTGTGTTACAGCCTGAATTTAAAATGGATTCAATTGAGATGTTTTGTCACTGGCTAACACACAATAGCAAGACTTGAAAATAGTTGTCTAGCGATGATCAACAAGCAATTTGACAGAGCTTGAAGAATTCTGAAAAGAACAACGGGCAGATGTTGCACAATCCAGGTGTGCATAGCTCTTATCGACTTAGCCAGAAAGACTCACAGCTGTAATCGCTGCCAAAGGGGATTCTAACATGTATTGACTCAGGGTTGTGAATACTTACGTACGTTAGATATTTCTGTATTTCATTTTGAATAAATTTGCAAACCCCAAAAATCTTGACATGTACTCACTTTGTAATCATGGGGTATTGTGTGTAGTTGGGTGAGAAAAAAATTATATTTAATCTGAATTTGAATTCAGACTGTAACACAACAAAATGTGGGATAAGTCAAGCGGTGTGAATACTTTCTGAAGGCACCTGTGTTGTCTGTTCGTTTCTGCTAGACAATGTGTATGTGCATTATTATGTCATATATGACAGATTGTGTATGTACACTATACTGTATGTTCCTCCTTACATGTCGGCCTTTCTGTCTTTTTTTAATGCGTATTCATTAGCACAGGATCTACAGTATAATAAGATGTCTAACAGCTAACTAACAATTTTCCAGATTGTGTATGCGCTCTATGTGTTTTTTCTCCTGTGAAGTCATATTATTATTTATTTACTTACGTCATCCAAAGTCTTTTGAAAGTTTTTCTCTGCAACAAAGTAGCGATTCTATATTATACAGTGGGACTAAATTAAGAGGATCAACTCGGTTATTGCTTTCATTGTGTTATTGCTTTCATTCTGGGATATGATTGGTGGAATTTGTCTCATATTATTATACAGTATGTATTACTGCATTGAAAGCCCCCCCCCAAATATTCAGACACACTGAAACAGAGCTTGGGCCAAGATGAATGCGTCTTTTGAATCCCTGACCAATTTGTCTCCCCCCCCAACTATTCCGTAATTTCCTCCTCCATTTTCCCAATCTTTCGTTCCGTCTCTCTTTCTTACCAGCCACTGTAACCATTTTGTTCTCATCATTCTTCTCCATCATTCTGCTCATCCTCTCATTCACCCCCTCATCTCTTCCCATCTCTTATTCCAAACTCCATTCCTTTACTGCATCCCTTCGTCTCTCCCTCCTCCAATTTCACCCCGTCTCCTCCCTATTTTCTCTCTTCCTCTCCCACTCTTTCTCTGTCTTCCCCTCTTCCTAAGCCTGCACTCATAAGATGCTGACCACTCCGTTGAGGAATTGTTGAAACAGCAAAACCTCTCTTTTTTCAGTAACTCAAGCCTGCCTCCTCGTCCTTCCTCCACCCCACTTCTACATTTCTTCCTCCTCCCTGTTCCACTAAATGTCTATCTAAAAGTCAGAATGAAACTGCTCTACCTCTCTACCTAATCTCCCCCCCCCCCCTCTCTCTCGCTCTCTTGTCCTCTCTTTCTCTGTCTGTACAAACAGGTACAGTACCTTCAGAAAGTATTCACACCCCTTGACTTTTTCCACGTTTAGTTGTGTTACACCTTGAATTTAAAATTGGCCTACACACTATACCCTTAATGTCAAAGTGGAATTATGTTTTTATTTTATTTTATTTTATTTTTTATTAATAAAAAGTGAAAAGCTGACATGTCTTGAGTCAATAAGGATTCAACCCCTTTGTTATGGCACGCTTAAATAAGTTCCGGAGTAAAGCTTTGCTTAACAAGTCAGATGATAAGTTGCATGGACTCACTCTTTGTGCAATAATAGTATTTAACATGATTTTTGAATAACTACCTCGTCTCTGTACCCCACACGTACAATTAGCTGTAAGGTTTCTCAGTCAAGCAGTGAATTTCAAACACAGATTCAACCATAAAGACCGGGGAGGTTTTCCAATGCCTCGCAAAGAAGGGCACCTATTGGTAGATGTTTTTTTTTTTAAAGCAGACATTGAATATCCGTTTGAGCATGGTGAAGTTATTAATTACACTTTGTACGATGTATCAATACACCCAGTCACTACAAAGATACAGGCGTCCTTGCTAACTCAGTTGCCTGAGAGGAAGGAAATCGATCAGGGACTTCACCGTGAGGCCAATGGTAACTTTAAAACAGTTCTGGAGTTTACTGGCTGTGATAGGAGAAAACAGAGGATGTATCAAAAACATTGTTGTTACTCCACAATACTAACATAATTGACAGAGTGAAAAGAAGGAAGCCTGTTGTCACGCCCTGACCTTAGAGATCCTTTTTATATCTCTATTTTGGTTTGGTCAGGGCGTGAGTTGGGGTGGGTATTCTATGTTCTATGTTCTATGTTTTGTAGTTCTATGTTTTGGCAGGGTGGGGTTCTCAATCAGGGACAGCTGTCTATCGTTGTCTCTGATTGAGAACCATTGTCACGCCCTGGCCTTAGTATTCTTTGTTTTCTTTATTATTTTAGTTAGGTCAGGGTGTGACATGGGGAATGTTTGTGTTTTATCGGTTTTGGGTGGTTATATGGTAAAGGGGGTGTTGGGTGTAGTGTATGGGTTTGTGTTGAGTGTATGTGTCTAGCTGTGTCTATGTTGGTGTAGTTGTCTAGGAGAGTCTATGGTTGCCTGAATGGGTTCCCAATTAGAGACAGCTGATTTCTGTTGTCTCTGATTGGGTGCCGTATTTAAGTTAGCCATAGGCTTTCGTTTGATGTGGGTAATTGTCTATGTTATACGTTTGTAGCCTGTGTGTGCACTACGTTTTATTAGCTTCACGGTCGTTTATTGTTTTGGTTAAGTTCGTAAGTGTTTTGTTTTCGTTTTGCCTTCTTCTAAAATAAAAGAAGATGGCTTATTTTCCAAATGCTGCGTTTTGGTCCGTCAATCCTCCACACGATCGTGACAACCATACTTAGGCTGCCCTTTTTCCCACCTGTGTTTGTGGGAAGTTAACTTTGTTTAGGGCACATAGCCTTTAGCTTCGCGGTTTGTTTTTGTAGTGTTTATTGTTTTGTTCGGCGTCATTTTGATTAATAAAAGAAAATGTATGCTCACCACGCAGCACCTTGTCAATATGGGGGCGCTGTTTCCACTTTGTAAAAAATCGTGCCCAAATTAAACTGCCTTGTACTCTATTCTAGATCGTACAATATGCATATTAGTATTACTATTGGATAGAAAACACTCTCAAGTTTCTAAAACCGTTTGAATTATATCAGTGAGTAAAACAGAACTAATTTTGCAGCAAACTTCCTGACAGGAAGTGAAAAATCTGAAATCGAGGCTCTGTTCCAGGGCCTTCCTATTAAATTGCTTGAAATCTATGGATATACATGCACTTCATACGCCTTCCACTAGATGTCAACAGGCAGTGGGAGGTGGAATGGGGTGTCTAGCTTGATCTGAGGTCGAACAAGAGCTCTTGGAATGACGTGACCACAATTTCCTTTGTCTACCAAGGCGCGGGAAGGACATCAGCATTGGCTTCTGAAACGCGTTCGGTATAGACGGCTAATATCTCCGGCTTTGATTTTATTTGATAGATGTGATAATATCATCGTAAAGTATGTTTTTTCAATATAGTTTTATCAGATTATTCAACGTTTATCAGGAGTTTTGGAGTTTTCCGTTCTCTGCGTTAGGTGAAGATGGACATCTTCGCGCCACTTGGCTAGCTAAGGTTGCTAATTCGACAGGAGAGAAGGACATTCTAAAACCAAACAACGATTTATTCTGGACAAAGGACTCCTTGTACAAGATTCTGATGGAAGCTCAGCAAAAAGTAAGAACAATTTATGATGGTATTTCGTATTTTTGTGTGAAATGTTTAGTCCTATTCTCCGCCCTTATAGCGGGTGCTGTCTCGCAATAACGCAAGCTGTATGTCGTACTAAGGTTATTTTAAAAAATCTAACACAGCGGTTGCATTAAGAACCAGTGTATCTTTCATTTGCTGTACAACATGTATTTTTTAGTAAAGTTTATGATGAGTTCTTTGATTAGATTAGGTGACTGTCGAAAATATCTCTGGACAATTTTGTGCATTTTGGCTACGTATTCACAATGTAAAACCAAGATTTGTACCTCTAAATATTTTTTAGAAAATTTTCGCCATTTTCGAACAAAACATATATGTATTGTGTCACATGATGTTATAGGACTGTCATCTGATGAAGTTGGTCAAGGTTAGTGATTAATTTTATATCTTTTGACGTTTTTTTGCGATCGCTACCTTTTGCTGCTGATAAATGCGGTTGTGTGTTTGGCTTTTATGGTAAGCTAATATAATGATTTATTGTGTTTTCGCTGTAAAACACTTAAAAAATCTGAAATATTGGCTGGATTCACAAGATGCTTATCTTTCATTTGCTGTACACCATGTATTTTTCATAAATGTTTTATGATGAATATTTAGGTATTTCACGTTGCTCTCTGTAATTATTCTGGCTGCTTTGGTGATATTTTTGATGGTAGCTGCAATGTAAAACTATGATTTATACCTCAAATATGCACATTTTCAAACAAAACATAGATTTATTGTATAACATGTTATAAGACTGTCATCTGATGAAGTTGTTTCTTGGTTAGTGACTAATTATATCTCTATTTGGTCGGTTTTGTGATAGCTACCTATGCGGTAGAAAAATGGTGAAAATATGCGGTTGAGTCTTTTGCTGTTGTGGTTAGCTAATAGAAATACATATTGTGTTTTCGCTGTAAAACATTTTAAAAATCGGAAATGATTTTGATGGCTGGATTCACAAGATGTTTATCTTTCATTTGCTGTATTGGACTTGTGATTTCATGAAAATTATGTTATATGATATCCCTGTGGCGTTAGGCTAGGCTAGGCTAGTCAGCTTTTCTGATGGGGGGGATCCCGGATCTGGGAGAGAGAAGCGGTAGAGGTTTTAATGGCCGTGACACCTGTACATAATTATTTTTCTCCCAAAACATGCATCTTGCTTGCAATAAGGCACTAAAGTAAAACTGCAAAAACTGTGGCAAAGAAATTAACTATGTCCTGTAAACAAAGCATTATGTTTGGGGCAAATCCAACGCAACACATGACTGATTACCAGTCTTCATATTTTCAAGCATAGTGGTGGCTGCATCATGTTGTGGGTATGCTTGTCATCAGCCAGGACTACAGATATTACTTTTTTATATAAAAATAAATGTGACAGAGCTAAGCACAGGCACAATCCTAGAGGAAAACCCGGACCTGTCTGCTTTCCAACAGACACTGGGAGACAAGTTCACCTTTCAGCAGAACAATAACCTTAAAGGCCAAATATACACTGGAGTTGCTTACCAAGATGATATTGAATGTTCCCGAGTGGCCTAGTTGAAGTTAAAATTGATAATGGCTGTCTAGTAATGATCAACAACCAAATTGACAGAGCTTGAATAAAAAAATATATAAAAAAAATACTCCAAATACTGTACTATCCAGGTATGCAAAGCTCTTAGACACTTACCCAGAAAGACCCACAGGTGTAATCGCTGCCAAAGGTGATTCTAACATGTATTGATTCAGATGTGTGAATTCTTATGTTAATTTGCTAAAAATAAAAACATGTTTCCACTTTGCCATTATGGGGCATTGTCTATAAGTGGGTGAAATGTTTTATTTATTTCATCCATTTTGAGTTCAGGCTGTAACACAGAAAAACATGGAATAGGTCAAGGGGTTTAATACTTTCTGAAGGCACTGTAGCTACTATGTAGACATTGCTGTTGATGTACAGTGGCTTGCGAAAGTATTCACCCCCATTGGCATTTTTCTCAAAGTCTCAGTCATCTCAAAGTCTCTTGGGGTATGTTTCCCCTTAAACCACTCGAGAGTTGCTTTAGCAGTATGCTTAGGGTCATTGTCCGGCTGGAATATGAACCTCTGTCCCATTCTCAAATCTCTTGAAGACTGAAACAGGTTTCCCTCAAGAATTTCCCTATATTTAGTGCCATCCATCATTCCTTCAATTCCCAGTCCCTGCCGATGAAAAACATACCCACAGCATGATGCTGCCACCACCATGCTTCACTGTGGGGATGGTGTTCTCGGGGTGATGAGAGGTGTTGGGTTTGCACCAGACATAACATTTTCCTTGATGTCCAAAAAGCTCCATTTTAGTCTCATCTAACCAGAGTACCATCTTCCATATGTTTGGGGAGTCTCCCACATGACTTTTGGCGAACACCAAACATGTTTGCTTATTTTTTTCTTTAAGTAATGGCTTTTTCCTGGCCACTCTTCTGTAAAGCCCAGCTCTGTGGAGTGTACGGCTTAATGTGGTCCTATGGACAGATACTCCAATCTCCGCTGTGGAGCTTTGCAGCTCCTTCAGGGTTATCTTTGGTCTCTTTGTTGCCTCTCTGATTAATGCCCTCATTGCCTGGTCCGTGATGTTTGGTGGGCAGCCCTCTCTTGGCAGGTTTATTGTGGGTGCCATATTCTTTCCATTTTTTAATAAAGGATTTAATGGTGTTCCGTGGGATGTTCAAAGTTTTGGATATTGTTTTATAACCCAACCCTGATCTGTACTTCTTCACAACTTTGTTCCTAAACTGTTTGGAGAGCTCCTTGGTCTTCATGGTGCCGCTTGCTTGGTGGTGCCCCTTGCTTAGTGCTGTTGCAGACTCTGGGGCCTGTCAGAACAGGTGTGTATATATACTGAGATCATGTGACAGATCATGTGACACTTAGATTGCACACAGGTGGACTTTATTTAACTAACTATGTGACTTCTGAAGGTAATTGGTTGCACCAGATCTTATTTAGAGGCTTCATAGCAAAGGGGGTGAATACATACGCACGCACCACTTATCCGTTTTTTATTTTTAATTCTTTTTTGAAACAAGTAATTTTTTTAATTTCACTTCACCAATTTGGACAATTTTTTGTATGTCCATTACATGAAATCCAAATAAAAATCAATTTAAATTACAGTTTGTAATGCAACAAAATAGGAAAAATTCACTGTAGCTCTCTATGCTTGTTCATTTAAGTGTTTGTATCCCATCCACGTTTCTCACCACTTTATTGCTCCTCCCCCTCATGTCTCTCCATAGACCACATCTCTCTCTCTCCTTCTCTCCTCTTCTCCTCCCTCCCCCATCCCAAACTCCCAGCTTCCTGTCTATCCCCTGTTTTTGCAGATGTTTTTTTAATTTTTTTATCTCCCTCCCTCTTTCCCTCTCACACTCCCACCTTTTTCTTCTGATATAATTTCTTTGAAGTCATGGTTGTCCCAGCAACAAGGTAATGACATTGAAAATATTAAAGACAATCTTTATAAGGAGAGTGGGAATTTCCAACAGGACGCACCCCCCAAACAAACGCATGGAAACACGTTTGATGCATGTGGCGTCTTCATGTACATACAAATGATGTTGTAACATTTCCTGTTATACCTGTGTTATTTTTATCATGCCATACTGGAAAATCATATTCATTGGCATAGGTTCAAGTATCAACATTGATCTGAAATTCTAAACAGTTTTCTATGTTTCTTACGTGTGTATTTAATACGTGGCGGTCAATGTAGCGCATGCTATTTATATCACTATCCATGTATTGGATTTCCCTGGCATGCATCTAAAAATAGACTGGGGAAAAAAGAGCGAAAGGATGAGGGGGATGGGGGGATGGGGAGGGGGGGGGGGGGCCACAGAGGAATACAAAGCGGAAGACAGAGGGAGGGACGGTGCTTCTCCTCTTAGTGTTGTTGATGTTCCCTGAGCTAGGTTCAATCAATCAATCAGTCAAATGTATTTATAAAGCCCTTCTTACTTCAGCTGATGTCACAAAGGGCGGCAGGTATCCTAGTGGTTAGAGCGTTGGACCTGTAACTGAAAGGTTGTAAGATCCAATCCCTGAGCTGACAAGGTAAAAATCTGCCGTTCTGCCTCTGAACAAGTCAGTTAACCCACTGTTCCTAGGCTGTCATTGAAAGTAAGAATTTGTTCTTAACTGACTTGCCTTGTTAAATAAAGGTTAAAAAAAGAGTGCTGTACAGAAACCCAGCCTAAAACCCAAACAGCAAGCAATGCAGGTGTAGAAGCATGGTGGCTAGGAAAACCCCCCTAGAAAGGCCAGAACCTAGGAAGAAACCTAGAGATGCATGCCAGGGAAATCCAATACATGGACAGTGATATAAATAGCATGCGGTGCATTGACCGCCACGCATTAAATACACACGTAAGAAACATAGAAAACTGCTTAGAATTTCAGATCAATGTTGATACTTGAACCTATGAATATGATTTTCCAGTATGGCATGATAAAAATAACACAGGTAAAACAGGAAATGTTACAACATAATTTTTATGTATATGACATATATGAAGACGCCGCATGCAGTGGTTGTAGAGGGTGCAACAGGCCAGCACCTCAGGAGTTAACGGCTTTCATAGCCGATCATTCAGAGTATCTCTACCACTCCTGCTGTCTCTAGAGAGTTGAAAACAGCAGGTCTGGGACAGGTAGCATTTCTGGGGCAGAACAGGCAGAACAGTTCAAACTGGAGCAGCAGGTGGACTGGGGACAGCAAGGAGTCATCAGGACAGGTACTCCTGAGGCATGGTCCTACGGCTCAGGTCCTCCGAGAAAAAGAGAGAGAGAATTAGAGAGAGCATACTTAAATTCACACAGGACATCGGATAGGACAGGAGAAATACTCCAGATATAACAGACTGACCCTAGCACCCTGACATAAACTATTGCAGCATAAATACTGGAGGCTGAGACAGGAGGGGTCGGGAGACACTGTGGCCCTGTCCGATGATACCCCCGGACAGGGCCAAACAGGCAGGATATAACACCACCCACTTTGTCCAAGTACAGCCCCCACACCACTAGAAGGATATCTTCAACCACCAACTTACCATCCTGAGACAAGGCCGAGTATAGCCCACGAAGATCTCCCCCACTGCACAACCCAAGGGGGGGGGGGCGCCACCCCGGACAGGAAGATCACGTCAGTGACTCAACCCACTCAAGTGACGCACCCCTCCTAGGGACGGCATGGAAGAGCACCAGTAAGCCAGTGACTCAGCCCTTGTAATAGGGTTTGAGGCAGAGAATTCCAGTGGAGAGAAGGGAACCGGCCAGGCAGAGACAGCAAGGGTGGTTCGTTGCTCCAGTGCCTTTCCATTCACCTTCACACTCCTGTGCCAGACTACACTCAAATCATAGTCTGCGTCTCTCACATAGATAGGCAGACAATTCCATAAAAATGCAGCTCTATAGGAGAAAGCCCTGCCTCCAGCTGTTTGCTTAGAAATTCTAGGGACAGTAAGGAAGCCTGTGTCTTGTGACCGTAGCATACGTGTAGGTATGTACGGCCGGACCAAATCGGAAAGATAGGTAGGAGCAAGCCCATGTAATGCTTTGTAGGTTAGCAGTAAAACCTTGAAATCAGCCCTTGCTTTAACAGGAAGCCAGTGTAGAGAGGCTAGCACTGGAGTAATATGATCACATTTTTGGGTTCTAGTCAAGAATCTAGCAGCCGTGTTTAGCACTAACTGAAGTTTATTTAGTGCTTTATCCGGGTAGCCGGAAAGCATTGCAGTAGTCTAACCTAGAAGTGACAAAAGCATGGATTAATTGTTCTGCACCATTTTTGGACAGAAAGTTTCTGATCTTGACAATGTTACGTAGATGGAAAAAAGCTGTCCTTGAAACAGTGTTGATATGTCCGTCAAAAGAGAGATCAGGGTCCAGAGTAACACAGTTTTATTTGAGACGACTGTACAACCATCAAGATTAATTGTCAGATTCAACAGAAGATCTCTTTGTTTCTTGGGACCTAGAACTAGCATCTCTGTTTTGTCCGAGTTTAAAAGTACAACATTTGCCGCCATCCACTTCCTTATGTCTGAAACACAGGCTTCCAAGGAGGGCAATTTTGGGGCTTCACCATGTTTCATCAAAATGTACAGCTGTGTGTCATCCGAATAGCAGTGAAATGTAACATTATGTTTCCGAATGAACTCACCAAGAGGTAAAATATATAGTGAAAACAATAGTGGTCCTAAAACGGAGCCTTGAGGAACACCAAAATTTACAGTTGATTTGTCAGAGGACAAACCATCCACAGAGACAAACTGATATCTTTCCGTCAGATAAGATCTAAACCAGGCCAGAACTTGTCAGTGTAGACCAATCTGGGTTTCCAATCTCTCCAAAAGAATGTGATGATCGATGGTATTAAAAACTGCACCAAGGTCTAGGAGCACGGGGACAGATGCAGAGCCTCGGTCTGATGCCATTAAAATGTAATTTACCACCTTCACAAGTGCAGTCTCAGTGTTATGATGGGGTCTAAAACCAGACTGAAGCATTTCGTATACATTGTTTGTCTTCAGGAGGGCAGTGAGTTGCTGCGCAACAGCTTTTTCAAAATGTTTTGAGAGGAAAAGGAGATTCGATATAGACCGATAGTTTTTTAAATTTTCTGGGTCAAGGTTTTGCTTTTTCAAGAGAGCCTTTATTATTGCCACTTTTAGTGAGTTTGGTACACATCCGGTGGATAGAGAGCCGTTTATTATGGTCAACATAGGAGGGCCAAGCACAGGAAGCAGCTCTTTAAGTAGTTTAGTTGGAATAGGGTCCAGTATGCAGCTTGAAGGTTTAGAGGCCATGATTATTTTCATCAATGTGTCAAGAGATATAGTATTAAAAAACTTGAGTGTCTCCCTTGATTCTAGGTCCTGGCAGAGTTGTGCAGACTCAGGACAACTGAGCTTTGGAGGAATACGCAGATTTAAAGAGGAGTACGTAATTTGCTTTCTAATGATTATGATCTTTTCATCAAAGAAGTTCATGAATTTATCACCGGTGTACCGAAAGCCATCCTCTCTTGGGGAATGCTGCTTTTTAGTTAGCTTTGCGACAGTGTCAAAAAAACATTTTGGATTGTTCTTATTTTCCTCAATTAAGTTGGAAAAATAGGGTGATCGAGCAGCAGTGAGGGCTCTTCGATACTGCACGGTAATGTCTTTCCAAGCTAGTCGGAAGACTTCCAGTTTGGTGTAGCGCCATTTCTGTTCCAATTTTCTGGAAGCTTGCTTCAGAGCTTGGGTATTTTCTGTGTACCAGTTTTATGACAAATTGTTTTTTGTTTTTAGAGGTGCGACTGCATCTAGGGTATTGGGCAATGTTAAATTGAGTTCCTCAGTTAGGTGGTTAACTGATTGTTGTACTCTGACATCCTTGGGTAGGTGGAGGGAGTCTGGAAGGGCATCTAGGAATCTTTGGGTTGTCCGAGAATTTATAGCACGGCTTTTGATTATCCTTGGTTGGGGTCTGAGCAGATTGTTTGTTGCGATTGCAAACATAATAAAATGGTGGTCCGATAGTCCAGGATTATGAAGAAAAACATGAAGATCCACAACATGTATTCCACGGGGCAAAACTAGGTCCAGAGTATGACTGTGGCAGTGAGTAGGTCCGGAGACATGTTGGACAAAACCCACTGAGTCAATGATGGCTCCGAAAGCCTTTTGGAGTGGGCCTGTGGACTTTTCCATGTGAATATTAAAGTCACCAACAACTAGAATATTATCTGCCATGACTACAAGGTCCAAAAGGAATTCAGGGAACTCAGTGAGGAATGCTTTATATGGCCCAGGAGACCTGTAAACAGTAGCTATAAAAAGTGATTGAGTAGGCTGCATAGATTTCATGACTAGAAGCTCAAAAGACGAAAATGTCGGGAGGGTTTTTGTATGTTGAAATTTGCTATCGGAATTGTTAGCAACACCTCCACCTTTGCGAGATGCGCGGGAGAAATTGTCTAACATCTAACATTAAGTAGCCTTATTTTGAGATGTGAGATATCACAATCTCTTTCAATAATGGCAGGAATGGAGGAGGTCTTTATTCCAGTGAGATTGCTAAGGCGAACCCCACCATGTTTAGTTTTGCCCAACCTAGGTCAAGGCACAGACACGGTCTCATTGGGGATAGCTGAGCTGACTACACCGACTGTGCTAGTGGCAGGCTCCACTAAACTCGCAGGCTGGCCAACAGCTTGCTGCCTGGCCAACACCCTGCTGCCTGGCCTACACCCTGCTTGCTGGCCTACACCCTGCTGCCTGGCCAACACCCTGCTTCCTGGCCTACACCCTGCTTCCTGTCAAACACCCTGCTTCCTGGCCTACACTGCTGCCTGGACTACACCCTGCTTCCTGGCCTACACCCTGCTTCCTGGCCTACACCCTGCTGCCTGGCCTACACCCTGCTGCCTGGCCTACACCCTATCTCATTGTGGAGCTAGGGGAGTTAGAGCCCTGTCTATGTTCATAGATAAGATGAGAGCACCCCTCCAGCTAGGATGGAGTCCATCACTCCTCAACAGGCCAGGCTTGGTTCTGTTTGTGGGTAAGTCCCAGAAAAACGGCCAATTATCTACAAATTCTATCTTTTGGGAGGGGCAGAAAACAGTTTTCAACCAGCCATTGAGTTGTGAGACTCTGCTATTGAACTCATCACTCCCCCTAACTGGGAGGGGGCCAGAGACAATTACTCGATGCCGACACATCTGTCTAGCTGATTTACACGCTGACGATTTACACGCTGACGCTTGGTGACCTCTGACTGTTTCATGCTAACATCGTTGGTGCCGACATGGATAACAATATCCCTATACTCTCTACACTCGCCAGTTTTAGCTTTAGCCAGTACCATCTTCAGATTAGCCTTAACGTCGGTAGCCCTGCCCCCTGGTAAACAGTGTATGATCGCTGGATGATTCGTTTTAAGTCTAATACTGCGGGTAATGGAGTCGCCAAAGACTCCATTTGTCAGAGCTAATGGTGGGAGGCTTCGGCGTCTCAGACCCCGTAACGGGAGGAGTAGAGACGAGAGAAGGCTCTGCCTCTGACTCCGACCCGTTGCTTAAAGGGGAGAACCGGTTGAAAGTTTCTGTCGGCTGGATGAGCGACACCGGTTGAGCATTCCTACAGAATTTCCTTCCAGAAGCCATGAGAAAATTGTCCGGCTGCGGGGACAGTGCAAGGGGATTTATACTACCATCTGTACGTACTGGTGGCACAGATGCTGTTTCATCCTTTCCTACACTTAAATTACCCTTGCCTAACGATTGCGTCTGAAGCTGGGCTTGCAGCACAGCTATCCTCGCCATAAGGCGATCGTTCTCCTGTATAGTATGAGTATAGCGACTGCAATTAAAAGGCCTCATGTTAATGTTACTATTTAGCTTCGGCTGGTGGAGGTCCTGACGAACCACGTCCAGATAAAGCGTCCGGGGTGAAAAAGTTGAATGAAAAAAAGTTGAGTGAGGGAAAAACGAAAAACCCCGTAAAAACCCCGTAAGTAATTAAAAAGTAAAAATCGTAGTTGTCAGGTAGCAAAGTAAGGTTAGCAACAAACCGCACCGCAGCACGTAAACAAGTCTACAAGTTGTGACAGGAAATGACATCTCGCTATTCCAATCGAGTTCGGGTCGATATAGCCTACAAAGCCCCTCTGTTAACTTAAGTATAGGCATCCCGCTAGCGGGACAACTTCTGGTGAAACTGGAGGGCGCGCAATTCAAATAAATAATCATACATATTATGGATATTAAACATTTAGGTACATATAAGTGTCTTATATCGGCTGAAAGCTTACATTTTTATTAATCTAACTGCACTGTCCGATTTACAGTAGCTATTACAGTGAAAACATGCCATGCAATTGTTTGAGGACAGCGTCCCACATCAAATTATTTTTCTACCGGCGCAGGTTCCATACATTCACAAATAACGATTAAGTATTCACTTACTTTTTGAAAATCTTCCTCTGACTTGTCATCCAAAGGGTCCCAGCTATAACATGTAGTGTCGTTTTGTTAGATAAAATCCTTCTTTATATCCCAAAAAGTCTGTTTAGTTGGCGCCATCGATTTGAGGAATCCACTCATTCAACATGCAGAGAAACAAATCTGAAAATCTACCCCTAAACTTTGTTTCAACAAGTCAAAATACATTTCTATTTACTCCTCAGATACCCTAAAATGTAATAAAACTATAATATTTCTTACAGAAGGAAGTATGTTCAATAGAAAACCGATTTTAGCAGGTGCGTACTGTCTTCATGGCGTATGCAAACACGAATTTCCAAGACTGTGTCGCTGTACTAAAACTAATATTTCTTATTCATTTTTGAAGTTACAAGCCTGAAACCTTGAACATAGACTGCTGACACCCTGTGGAAGGGAGGGAGCTAATTTCCAATATGACCTTTTACTTGCCTTTCTAAGAGGATGGTCATTCAAAAAAAAATTCTGGTTGGTTTTCTTTGGATTGTCTCCTACCATATTTATTGTGTTATATTCTCCTACATTATTTAAACATTTCTACAAACTTCAAAGTGTTTTCTTTCCAATGGTACCAATTATATGCATATCCTGGCTTCAGGGCCTGAGCTACAGGCAGTTTACTTTGTGCACGTCATTCAGGCGGAAATAGAGAAAAAAGGGGCCTAGCTCTAAGGATTGTATTCAAACGAAGGCTTCCGTTTAACATATATATTTCAGTAAGATATAAAGTTGTCTCTGGTTTTTCACTCTTGCATCCTATTTTAGATTTTGTCACAGATCACCTTTTCTCGTCTCATGTTGGTGGCAATGCATCATTGGTGTGTATAACATAGTCCTGTCTCCTTAGTCTTCTCAGATTTCGGCTCTTTCCCCAGCACTTAAAGATTCTACAATCCTGGTCCAAGATATGTTTGTCACTGTAGGAGTTGGGAAGAGAGTACAAACATATCTGGGACCAAGCTAAAATTCCACTGCAGTTCCCAATCACCTTGATCTATGCAAAGATGCCATAGCAGTGCACATTTATATTCAAGTACAGAAAACAGGGAGTTATCCATTATTATAAACTGGGTGGTTCGAGCCCTGAATGCTGATTGGCTAAAAGCCGTGGTACATCAGACAGTATACCACTGGGTATGACAAAACGTTTATTTTTCTTCTCTAATTACGTTGGTAACCAGTTCATAATAGCAATTAGGTACCTCTGGAGTTTGTCTTATATTTCCAATATACCACTGCTAAGGGCTGTATCCAGGCACTCCACGTTGCGTCGTGGAAAGAACAGCTCTTAGCCCTGGTATATTGGCCATATACCACACCCCCTCGGGCCTTATTGCTTAAATATAAGCCACATGGCACCAGGAAATAGCTAATGGCTAACAACTCATGCAATTCAATAGAAACGTTATGCTAAATGTTAAAAAGAATCAGATCAGACCATGATTGACAGCTATGGTGATAGCATCCATATGGTCGAAAGGTCTAATTTCCCACATCAATAAAATAATCTCTGTTCTACTTTGTGACCTTTCAGCCTATTAGGCAGGATAGGCGGTATAATCGGCCCTGTACGTGGTGGTTGTGTGTGGTTTGGAAAGGGATCGATTCCAATGCTGACCAACCACACATGTCCCGTTGACGCACAACCATTCCCATCAGTCTGTTAAGGTTAATGTGACTGCATGAACGGGCGCATGCAATCATAAACACACACACACACACTCTCCTTGGCGATGTATACATCTGGATGACCACGAAGTCAGGTGTCGCCAGTGTCCGTGTGCGCGCGCGTGTGCGGCTGTGCAGGTGGCCGTAGGCATAGAAGCAGAGCGGTGTACGTCATGCTGTGGAGCGGCACCCTTAACTGAGCCACTATAGCCAACCCCTCCTCCCCTTCCCTTCCCTTATACATCCAAATATCCCCTTACAACAAACTTTAGCTCACACTACAAGCGAGTGCAGCTCACTCACATGCCACTTTAAGTATGCATCAAATATATTTCTGATCATAACATATAATTGATATATGATTCAAAACCATGCACATTGTCTGTGATGATCACTCCTCTCCCAAAAAACGATTTTGTAATGTAAGTCCTCATTTGACTCTAACTCATGAGCAGTTTATACATGTTCTTTCTCTGTTTCAATTTAAATGTTACTGTAAATGGATGAATCGAGTAAACGTTTCTAAGTAAAATAGCTCTGGTAACATAATCACTGTCGACATTACCCTCTCTCTCTCAATACCACGTTGAATACTGTGTGTGTGTGTTGCTTGTTGCGTGCGGGCGCGCACTTGCGTGAGTGTAATCGCCAACCCAA
Organism: Salvelinus fontinalis; assembly: GCF_029448725.1. Taxonomy (NCBI): domain Eukaryota; kingdom Metazoa; phylum Chordata; class Actinopteri; order Salmoniformes; family Salmonidae; genus Salvelinus; species Salvelinus fontinalis. The sequence goes on along the minus strand of NC_074696.1, from coordinate 38,567,252 downwards.
CTGGGTGTCCCCGCTTGCTTCTGTGTCGTGTGTTTTTGGCAGTCTCCTCGCAACAGTAGAACGTCTTCACTCGCAACTCTCCACGGTCATGCTGTCTCTCCCTCGCTCTGTGTGGTGCCCCCCCCCCCCCCCCCCCGCTCCCCCCCATCTCAAGCATCTCGCGCGCCGTCCTCAGTATAGCCCATTCAACCGATTCTCCGCAGTGCTGAAATAGAGAGCGAGTGAAAGGAGGGGGGGGGGGGGGGGGGGGGGAAAGAGAGAGAGAGAAGCGAGGGGGCGATACGGGGAAACACACGAGAGAGAGTCAGACAGAGAGAGAGAGAGAGAGAGAGCGAGGGAGAGGGGGGCGCAAAAGGAAAACTGCACAATCTGAAAGGCTCCCTAGCGCGCGGATCTTTCGACGGCTGCAGCATTCATTTGGACTGTCGGAAAGGGTGAGTAGTTCCTAGTGAGTATGTGTCATCATTGCGCTATACAAATTACCATTAATTTAATAAACCGGCTTGAAAAATGTCTCATCATAGTTTTCATTTTGGGTTATAGCAGTTCACACGTTTCGTGGCTATGTCGGTCTGTCAGAGTGTTGTGGGCTACAGTCAGTCTGTCTGTAACATTTGCTGCGTCTATTTAGTCTGGCTGAATACACACAGGAAATGCATTCAACTGACATTTGGGTTTGAAATTCTGAAAAAGCACTGTCTGCCGTTGTATAATATACTGCCTCGGGTCTCTCTCTCTCTCTTTCTCGCTCGCTCCCCGCAAGATGTGCGTGTGGTAGGCTCTGAGAATGTTATCTTTATGAATATTTCCTTCCCATGACATGTCTTGGTGATTAGAATCATTTGCGTGTCGCATTTGCCACCGGCGAGCGTTGTTCAATGCAGTGCTATAGGCGCACTCGAGTGAGTGGTAAAGCTCTATGTGGATGTGTGAAGAGAGGGGGAATCAATTTTGATATGTAGTTGGTATGGGAGACAAAAAAGTCATGCCTGTTACTTGGGGAACCTGAGGGGAAGATGGTGGTATATGATGTGTGCTGCACTAGCCTAGTTGTTGTGTATCTGGGTCCATGTGCATGTTTAAAATGGTGTGTGTGTGTGTGTGTGTGTGTGTGTGTGTGTGTGTGTGTGTGTTTGTGTGTGTGTGTGTGTGTGTGTGTGTGTGTGTGTGTGTGTGTGTGTGTGTGTGTGTGTGTGTGTGTGTGTGTGTGTGTGTGTGTGTGTGTGTGTCGAGTTTTTGATGGGAGTGTGACAGGAGGAAAGAGAAAGGGAGGAAGAGAGATAGAGAGCGAAAAAAAGTGTGGCTCTGGGTGTCCAATTGAAATGTTTGGATGGGTTTGTTCGCCTTTATTTAACTAGGCAAGTCAGTTAAGAACAAATTCATATTTACAATGATTGCCTACCGGGAATAGTGGGTTAACTGACTTGTTCAAGGGAAGAATGTCAGCTTGGGGCTATGAAAAGCCAACTGACATTTACTCCTGAGGTGCTGACCTGTTGCACCCTCGACAACTACTGTGATTATTATTATTTGACCATGCTGGTCAATTATGAACATTTGAACATCTTGGCCATGTTCTGTTATAATCTCCACCCGGCACAGCCAGGAGAGGACTGGCCACCCGTCATAGCCTGGTTCCTCTCTAGGTTTCTTCCTAGGTTTTGGCCTTTCTAGGGAGTTTTTCCTAGCCACCATGCTTCTACACCTGCATTGCTTGCTGTTTGGGGTTTTAGGCTGGGTTTCTGTACAGCACTTTGAGATATCAGCTGATGTAAGAAGGGCTATATAAATACATTTTATTTGATTTTGGGGATTTGATCCAGCAACCTTTCAGTTACCGGCCCAACGTTCTAACCACAAGGCTACCTGCCGCCCAACACTCTAACCACTGGGCTACCTGCCACCCCGGGTTATTCCTTTCTCTTTCAGGCAGTCTTAATAGCCTTCAATGCCTCAGCATATAATGCTAAAGAAAACAGACATGGCTGTCCATGTATTTGTGAATGGTGGTTGGTGCCTGTAACTGTAGGTATAGGAATGGTGGTTGGTGCCTGTAACTGTAGGTATAGGAATGGTGGTTGGTGCCTGTAACTGTAGGTATAGGAATGGTGGTTGGTGCCTGTAACTGTAGGTATAGTTGGCCATGTACAGGCATGTGGCACTCCTGTGTGTGTGTGTAGGCTGAGTCAGAGCGCTTGGATTCTCCTAACATTATTTGGGCCAAGGTCTTTCCCCAGACATGCCCCCCCTCTCCCAATCTCTCTCTCTCTCTTTCTATCTCTCCATATTTCTCCCCCTACAGTTTATCTTCCCTCATTGAGCACATTTGATGTTCATTATCTCTGTCATTCATGCATTTTAATGCACTGCACTCTGTACATGCATACAATGTACTGCACTCTGTACATGCATACAATGTACTTCACTCTGTACATGCATACAATGTACTGCACTTTGTACATTACTGTGCTGTTCATGTACTTTCTCCTGTACGTGGTTCTTATCATTCAAGAGGCTGATGTCAGACCACCTACTTTTCCATCCCTGCTTTAAATACTGCATTCTTCATGCCAGTTGGCCGAGCCTGTTGACAGGGGGAACATATTGCCGCCTCAACAGAAAACGACACCCCATCCTGTGCCTTCCCTGGCCGCTTAGGTGGGAATACCATCTGTGGGGCTGGTCCCGCTGCCTTGGGAGTTGTAGTTTCTGTACCACTCAGCAGTTGTCTTGGTCCACTGGACCCATGATCGCTCCACATTGCCTCATCCATCCCTTCTTTCCCTTCCTCTTTCAATCATGCCGTACTACGATGTTTAATGCAATGCTGTTCTAGGGAGACAATGCACAATGAAGCACTGTGCCTCTGCATAGTATACCAAGTATTTCTCCCGTAAACTGCAGAAGCCTGAAGCCCACATTAAAACATGTAGCTGTGTGTCCTTGAAAGTGGCTGGATCTGCTAAATGTCATTGAGAGAACCCTAGTCCCATTTGACTGTACCTAATATGTATATCATAACACCTCTATTACATGGTCATAACACATTCATTAGAATTACATGAGACCTGTCATAACACGTCATGGCGGTTCATGTCAAGTTATACCACTGTCATGACACGTGGAACATTTTCAACACCAATTTTTCTTATGCATGCTGACATTGGATTCACCACTAATGACCTATCATGACATGTTAAGATAATGGATAATGTGATTCTTATCACAACCCTATAATGCTGTGTGCTACAGGGCACAATACCTCAAGTAAAGTGCCTATTCCCTGAATTATTCACTGGTGGAAGGTCTTAATTAATCAAACTTATTAATATTATTACCAGTGGTGGAAAAAGTACTGAATTCTTATACTTGAGTTAAAGGTAATATACCTTAATAGAAAAAGACTCAAGTAAAAGTGAGTCACCCAGTAAAATGCTACTTGAGTAAAAGTCTAAAAGTATTTGGTTTTAAATATACTTATGTATCAAAAGTAAAAGTATACATCATTGCAAATTACTTATATTAAGCAAACCAGACAGCACAATTTTCTTGTTTTTTTATTTAGTTATAGACAGCCAGGGTCACACTCCAACACTCAGATATCATTTACAAACTAAGCATTTGTGTTCAGTGAGTCCGTCAGATCAGAGACAGTAGGGATGACCAGGGATGTTCTCTTGATAAGTGCATGAATTGGACCATTTTCCTGTCCTGCAAAGCATTCAAAATGTAATGAGTACATTTGGGTGTCAGGGAAAATGTATGGGGTAAAAAGTACATAATTTTCTTTAGGAATGTAGTAAAGTAAAGTAAAAGTAAAAGTAATCAAAAATATAAATAGTAAAGTAAAGTACAGATACTGAAAAAAACTACTTAAGTAGTATTTAAAGTATTTTTAATTAAGTACTTTACATCACTGATTATTACACACTTATTAACATCTGTATATTAATGACCCCAAATGACTGCCTTAATTAATAAGCCTAGCTAATTCATTAAGTCTGAAGTTTGTTAATTAAGCTACAAAAAGGAGCTGACCCAGTACAGTAGTGTGCTTGGACCCATACATGAGACTATAGGCAAGTAGTGTCCTTGGTTTTACACTATCTAGTTTTCTGGTATTTCAGCACCTCACTAGTGGACAGCTCCACACTCTAACCATGACCTCAAACATATTCCCCCTCAGCCACACACTCTCTCTCTCCACGTCACCCCCCCACTCTCTCTCCAAACTCTTAGTTTTATGGTATCTATTTTTCTGTTATTTCAGCACAATACTAGTGGACAGATCCACACTCTCACTGATCTCAAACATTATTCCCTTGAAGCTTCTCTCTCTCTCTCTCTCTCTCTCTCTCTCTCTCTCTCCAAACTTTCCTCTACTGATCACTTATTTTATTTGTCCCTTCCTCCATTGAGTCCCTCCCTCCTTCATGCTATAACATAAAGCACCATTCACTTAATCTATGAAGATTAACATGAAATAAGTTTGCTAATATTGTTGATTGTTAATTGCACAATTGACAGTTACAGCGATCAAATTAGCAGTAGTAGTTTGAAGGATAATACAAAAAAACTGGTGCAAATGAATGTTGCAAACTCATCATTCTATTTATTGTCATCACATCAATTCAGGCAATTTATCGCAATATGAATTTTTGTCCATATCGCCCAGCTCTACTGGAACCTAACTGAGGCTGCAGCATGGGAATTGTGGTTTATTCTGTAGGCCTTAACTACAAAGGGAATCGGATCCACCCCAATGCCCCATCTTAGAGAAACATAGAGTGGCTTGTGAAAATATTCACCCCTTTTGGCATTTTTCCTATTTTGTTGCCTTACAACCTGGAATTAAAATGTATTTTTGGGGGGTTCGTATCATTTGATTTACACAACACGCATACCACTTTGAAGATTCAAAATATTTTGGGGGTGAAACAAACAAGAAATAAGACAAAAAAACAGAAAACTTGAGCGTGCATAACTATTCACCCCCCCCCTCCCCCAAAGTCAATACTTTGTAGAGCCACCTTTTGCAGCAATTACAGCTGCAAATCTCTTGGGGTATGTCTCTATAGGCTTGGCACATCTAGCCACTGGGATTTTTGCCCATTCTTCAAGGCAAAACTGCTCCAGCTCCTTCAAGTTGGATGGGTTCCGCTGGTGTACAACAATCTTTAAGTGATACCACAGATTCTTAATTGGATTGAGTTCTGGGCTTTGACGAGGCCATTCCAAGACATTTAATATTTCCCCTTAAATCACTTGAGTGTTGCTTTAGCAGTATGCTTAGGGTCATTGTCCTGTTCGAAGGTGAACCTCCGTCCCAGTCTCAAATCTCTTGAAGACTGAAACAGGTTTCCCTCAAGAATTTCCCTGTATTTAGTGCCATCCATCGTTACTTCAATTATTATTATTATTATTATTATTATTTTTTTAAATAAATTTTATCCCCTTTTCTCCCCAATTTTCGTGGTATCCAATCGCTAGTAATTACTATCTTGTCTCATCGCTACAACTCCCGTACGGGCTCGGGAGAGACGAAGGTCGAAAGCCATGCGTCCTCCGAGGCACAACCCAACCAAGCCGCACTGCTTCTTTAACACAGCGCGCCTCCAACCCGGAAGCCAGTCGCACCAATGTGTCGGAGGAAACACTGTGCACCTGGCCCCCTTGGTTAGCGCGCACTGCGCCCAGCCCGCCACAGGAGTCGCTGGAGCGCGATGAGACAAGGAATTCCCTACCGGCCAAACCCTCCCTAACCCGGACGACGCTAGCCCAATTGTGCGTCGACCCACGGACCTCCCGGTCGCGGCCGGCTGCGACAGAGCCTGGGGGCGAACCCAGAGACTCTGGTGGCGCAGTTAGCACTGCGATGCAGTGCCCTAGACCACTGCGCCACCTGGGAGGCCCCATTCCTTCAATTCTGACCAGTTTCCCAGTCCCTGCCGATGACAAACATACCCACAGCATGATGCTGCCACCACCATGCTTCACTGTGGGGATGGTGTTCTCGGGGTGATGAGAGGTGTTGGGTTTGCGCCAGACATAGCGTTTTCCTTGATGTCCAAAAAGCTCAATTTTTTTCTCATCTAACCAGAGTACCATCTACCATATGTTTGGGGAGTCTCCCACATGCCTTTTGGCGAACACCAAATGTGTTTGCTTATTTTTTTTTCTTTAAGCAATGGCTTTTTTCTGGCCACTCTTCCGTAAAGCCCAGCTCTTTGGAGTGTACGGCTTAATGTGGTCCTATGGACAGATACTCCAATCTCCGCCGTGGAGCTTTGCAGCTCCTTCAGGGTTATCTTTGGTCTCTTTGTTGCCTCTGATTAATGCCCTCCTTGCCTGGTCTGTGAGTTTTGGTTGGCGGCCCTCTCTGGGCAGGTTTGTTATGGTGACATATTCTTTCCATTTTTTAATAAAGGATTTAATGGTGCTCCGTGGGATGTTCAAAGTTTTGGATATTTTTTTATAACCCAACCCTGATCTGTACTTCTCCACAACTTTGTCCCTGACCTGTTTGGAGAGCTCCTTGGTCTTCATGGTGCTGCTTGCTTAGTGGTGCTCCTTGCTTAGTGCTGTTGCAGACTCTGGGGTCTTTCAGAACAGGTGTGTATATATACTGAGATCATGTGACAGATCATGTGACACTTAGATTGCACACAGGTGTACTTTATTTAACTAATTATACGACTTCTGAAGGTAATTGGTTACACCAGATCTTATTTAGGGTCTTCATATCAAAGGGGGTGAATAAAAATGCACAAACAACTTAATGTTTTTTCTTTGTTAGAATTCTTTGAAACAAGTAATTTCTTTCATTTCACCTCACCAATTTGGACTATTTTGTGTATGTCCATTACATGAAATCCAAATACAAATCCATTTAAATTACAGGTTGTAATGCAACAAAATAGGAAAAATGCCAAGGAGGGTGAATACTTTTGCAAGGCACTGTAGGTCTCTTCATGTTACTGAAACCAAGTGTGTTTCAAGGGAATGATGAATCAAGGGAATTGTTCTTTCTCATATCTTCAAAATGTTAGCGCACACAATGAATGACCCATGAGGCACTGACCCTGGCCACGTTCCATGCCTCTTACTCAATGTACTCTGTACTTAATATGTTCCATCCATAAGGCCAGATGGTATCTATTACCCTATCCACACATTGTGCCGTCCCGAACAAACTGTGCTGGCCTGGATATTTTCTTTTCATATTGTGCTTTTCAGAACGTTTCCAACAACTATTGTTGTTTTGGATTGACTCGTTTGCTCAGTAGTGTGAAAAGCCCTTAAATCTAAAGGGAATTGGACGTTTTACTACAAATGATCTGTTTGACACTGCGGTCATCACTCTCTCTGGCTGCCATGTCTAACACGCACAGTCAACATTGTTTATACAGAAGAAGCCTCTTCTCAGTTCCCATTCAAATTCATTCTGTTTGACCTTGCAGACACAAGTATGTGTCAGACACAAATACTGAGCACCACAGTTGCACCTCCCTACCACCTCCTCCTCTATCCTATCAACGGTGGTTGCCTTGGGGGAATCTTGACACGTACACAGTCCCCCCTTTACCCTCGGTCACTCTCTCCTTGAGGTGACAATGTTTATTCAACGACTTTCTGAAGGTCTGTGTTGACTGGGTTCACGCGAGGTAGGCAGGCCGGGGCTGCTTTTTACCATATCAAATATTTGTAACTGGTGAGTCATCATGAGTGAGAAAAATCCATTGTGACATTGCTGAATGTGCACTGCTGCATCTCAAAGCAGTGATGAGGTCATTCGTTCGGCACCACGGTAGCTCTCCTCCTCTCCTCCCCGTGCAGGTTTTTCTTTTTTTCTTTCTTCTTGTTTTGAGTGAGAAAAGCCACACAGTTATCAGTGGAGGAGCCTCACCTCTAATTTGCTGCACGCTGCTCTGTGATGGTGAGGTCATTTCCACTCACTGTCACAGCGGGCTGGGCAGTCATGTGGTCCCTGTGTTGATTTTATCGCTGGTTATGTATTCACTGTTACACTATACCTATAGCCTAGTTAAACCAGACTGAATCACCATTGAGTGCAGCATTCTGCCTGGTTTAACCAAGCTAGTATTCACCAGATACGTACCAGTAGTTACCGTATGTAGCCACACTGGTGGATAAGCCTCCACTTCCCTCAGTCTTTGCTATTTTAAGACGAGTTGACGACAGACCAACGAGGTGATGCTGGTTAATTATCTTCAATGAAATGTGAAGCATTGTGATAGAAGGGATCTTTCAGCCATGTGGAGAAGTTTTCTCTTCATTTTTCTCAACGCTAGAGTGGTTCCTCCACTGTAAGTTTGTCTCTGTTGAGGTATCCTGATGAGAAAAACCACCAGGGGAGAGGTCAACTCCATTTCAACCAGGGTTTCCATTCATATACTGAATTAGCTGAACTGAAATAGACTCGACCCTAAACCTCACCTGTCCTCTCACCTCCTCTCTCCTCTTTCTTATCCTCTCTCCTCAGACGAGCATGTTTAGCACGCGGGCACTCACGCTCCTGTCCTCGGTGTTTGGGGCATGCGGCCTGCTCCTGGTGGGCGTGGCTGTGTCCACAGACTACTGGCTGCTGATGGAGGAGGGGGTCATTTTGCAGCAGAACCAGAGCATGGAGGTCAGGATGGCCCTGCACTCCGGCATGTGGAGGGTCTGCTTCGTGGCAGGTATGCCGAAAAAGACACATTTCTTCTATATGTACAGAAGCATGCATAAACAAATCGTATACATATTTACACATAATGCTTTGTGGCAGGTTTTGTGTGAGGAAAGCAATGCGCATAAACAGTAGTTCATATGTACAGAAGCACATCTACACATACATTATTGTAATGCTTTGTGGCAGATACTGGAATAAACATAGTCTATATTTCAGATTTCATTCCTTAACACACACACACATATTATTGTTACCCCATTGTCTTACGTCAGATCGCGTCACCCATATGCGATGCCCGTCGCTCAATGGTTGTCACTAGTTACCACAGCCATAAAGTCAAAATTGGCTATATCGTAAAAATGTAAAAATGTAAAAAATGAGCTTTTTGCTCTTAATTTAAGTTTAGGGTTAGGCATAATGTTAGCTGTGTGGTTAAGGAGTGTAGCACCCATTTCCCAAAGCCAGAAACGCATACACTGAGTGTACAAAACTTTCCATTACATAGACTGACCAGGTGAAATCTATGATCCCATATTGATGTAACCTGTTAAATCCACTTCAATCAGTGTAGATGAAGGGGAGGAGACTGGGTAAAGAAGGATTTTCAAACCTTGAGACAATCAAGACATGGATTGTGTGTGTGCCATTCAGAGCGTGAATGGGGAAGACAAAAGATTTAAGTACCTTTGAAAAGGTTATGGTATGCCAGGCACACCGGTTTGAGTGTGTCAAGAACTGCAGCGTTGCTGAGTTTTTCGCGCTCAACAGCTTCCCGTGTGTATCAAGAATGGTCCACCACCCAAAATACATACAGCCAACTTGACACAACTGTGCGAAGCATTGGAGTCAACATGGGCCAGCATCCCTGTGGAACGCATTTGACCTCGAATAATTGAGGCTGTTCTGAGGGCAAAAGGGAGTGCAACACAATATTAGAACGGTTTTCCTAATGTTTTGTACACTCAGTGTATAATTAAGCTATAAAGCACCAGGTGGTGTGGTGTATATAGCCAATATACCATGGCAAAGGGCTGTTCTTAGGCAGTGTCCCATTTTAACCATTTGATGTGTCTGAAGGTAAACTCTGCCTACCCGGCGGGCCCAGAGACCTGATCAAGTGCACCTATAGGCCTACCACTGGCCAATCAGATAGCTCAGATCACCGTGTCTCCCGTATTACGTCATTGGTCTGAAGCTTCTACGAGCCCACAGCGAAGTTGGTAGTCGACTCTACAATGGGAGATTTCAAACTTTAAAAACCAAGACTAGCGAGAAAGACTGTCAACTAATACAGCAAAGAACCACTGTTTTTATGAATGTTTAATATTGTATTCATCACTGTCAACACTTTTTTCAACACGAGCCATAAAACGTCCTCTCCCTATCCGCTCGCGCTTGTGTCTTTTTCATATCGAGGAATATTTCACTCATCTCTGGTCAGATGAGTTACAACATGAATTGATGCATGAGTCAGAAATAATGTGTGAATCGAGTTTGGCAATCAGCTCAAAGAAGGTGTCCCCTTTTTGGTCAGTCAGCACTCAGTGGAGGGAGAGCTGAGGGAAGGTGAGAGGCAGCCCCTCCGCTGCTCTCGCTCTCCCTCCACTGAGACTGACCATCAGAGGCACCATCAGTCCAGTAAAAAAAAATGATTTTCATTCATGCCTCACAAGTAATACACAAATGATATATTACCAGTGTGATGATAATTGGCAGGGTAATTCAAGAATAGCCAATATGCAGTGATAATTTATTGAGCCTGTAGCCTTCGGCACCAACCTCATTGCTACGGAACAGTTTTTAATAGGTTCATGTGGAATAAGCTTACATTTTTTAAAGACATGTTTAAAGAAAAATGAGAGCGGTAGATCTCTGCCTGCATTTTGATTCAGAAAGTGATCTCGGCTCAGAAAAGGTTGGTGACCGCTGAGAGAGGGCACCTCGAAGATATTCCATACACTGGACTGATGGCAGATTTTAGGAACAGAATATGGAATATGTGGGGTCTGCACGTTGCGGTAACGTTGTGATACGTGGCCTGCCTAGTGGAGGCTAAACTGAAATGCGACAATTCGGCCAAGGATCCGACTGCGGATTTGGTGGCATTTCTGAGAAGCCCTGGAGCCAAACTTTCTTTGGATGGGTGCATTGTGGATTTTGCTCAATGTGATTTTTTTTATTTTATGATCAATCGCTATTTTCTTCCTCCGTTTCTGAATGATTTTTTTGTTATTTCTTTCTAGTTGGCAAAATAAGTAAGCTAGATTTTTTGGTGTGTGCTGCCATGTCAATAACATAGCTAAATGTCTTACTGGTATGGGCTAGTGAGTATCCTAAACCCAGCTAGCTAAACAGATAGCCGGAAGTTAAAACAGGGTAGAGAGGGAGAGGTGAAATTATGATGAAATTACATTTTTATTCTATAAAGAGTGTAATTGTGTCAATATGTTGTGAATATTGTAGAAAAATCCTCACAGCCGTTTTCCATACTACAAATGTAAGTGCCACTTGGTGTGCACCAGTTTACCATCTACAGTCAATATGTTCTGAGTTCTTTTGCGTTCTGAGCTTTTCGACAGTGTTCGTGGTTTTTATATGCAGGGAGCATAAATTGTACAATTCTAAACTAAGAAATCGTTTTCCAAGTTAGAACTCATGTATATTAGATAACATACAGCACCAACGACATAAATATCTGATAGGGCTACCTGGACTATAAGAAGAGAAATTGTAGAAATAAACTGAGTTTGGCCATAATTATGATTTTGTGGCTATGGTAACTAGTGAAGATCTCTCAACCAATCTGTCTTGTAGACGTGGAACTCATCCCAAAAATGTGGGATTCCCAAGCATCCGCCATTCAAAAATTAAAACATAGTTTTTTTTTTTTTTTTTTTTTTTTTACATCATTGTGCTCTCGTATGACTCTATGAAATAGGCAGAATAGCTGGCTAAATTATATCACACGCCGTGACAGGGATTTAATACCTTGCGAGAAAATAAAAACAAAGTCTTGCTAAAATGATGTGCAACCACGTCGGTTGCAATTGCAGCTAGCTTACTAAGACAATGGTTAGCTAGCTAGTGTGAAGGATGGTTTTGTTATCTTTTTAACAAAAATATATGCCTTATAGAAATAGGACATGTTAATCACAAAACATAGCGTGACTGCAGAAAAGCTGTTGTTAATCTAGGGTGTCGACTGTGCAAACCAGAAGGTTGAGACAAGATGGAAAAATGCTGAATAACAAGAAAACAGGAACTGAGCAGTGTAGCCACCGACAACTCGGCTCAAACTTCACAACAAACACTTCCGGATATCTAGAGCCAGTGTGCTGTGAGGCTGGGACCAGCCTGGGCACCACCGATAGGCTAGCAAGTTTAAACCACGCTAAGCCTCTACTGTGACAGGCGAACTCTAAAGTTGGAACTACATCTGTCACAGTATAAAAGAAGATGTCTGTACTATTTCAGTCAGTTCTCTGCTTTACCCTGTGTGGTGATACAGTGAACCCGTATATACGAAAATTGCATTTACCATTTATCGCTTATGTTAAATAAAAATACTTAAAGTGGTGACTCTGAATCACATTTTATCCTGATACCAGATTCGATTGACGCAACCTTTTACACTAGCTCTCTCTATCTTTACTTTCAAATAAACCGCTTGCAATGAAGTTGTAGACATGCTGCCGCCAAATTAATAATCAATTTCAATAAATTTTATTTTATATAGCCCTTCGTACATCAGCTAATATCTCGAAGTGCTGTACAGAAACCCAGCCTAAAGCCCCAAACAGCTAGTAATGCAGGTGTAGAAGCACGGTGGCTAGGAAAAACTCCCTAGAAAGGCCAAAACCTAGGAAGAAACCTAGAGAGGAACCAGGCTATGAGGGGTGGCCAGTCCTCTTCTGGCTGTGCCGGGTGGAGATTATAACAGAACTATGCCAAGATGTTCAAAAATGTTCATAAGTGACAAGCATGGTCAAATAATAATCATGAATAATTTTCAGTTGGCTTTTCATAGCTGATCATTAAGAGTTGAAAAACAACAGGTCTGGGACAGGTGGCGGTTCCATAACCGCAGGCAGAACAGCTGAAACTGGAATAGCAGCAAGGCCAGTCGGACTGGGGACAGCAAGGAGTCACCACGGGCGGCAGTCCCGACGCATGGTCCTAGGGCCCAGGTCCTCCGAGAGAAAGAAAGAGAGAAGGAGAAAATTAGAGAGAGCCAAGATTTTCAAAATGTTCATAAATGACAAGCATGGTCAAATAATAATCAGGAATAAATCTCAGTTGGCTTTTCATAGCCGATCATTAAGAGTTGAAAACAGCAGGTCTGGGACAGGTAGGGGTTCCATAACCGCAGGCAGAACAGTTGAAACTGGAATAGCAGCAAGGCCAGGCGGACTGGGGACAGCAAGGAGTCAGCATGCCCGGTAGTCCTGACGTATGGTCCTAGGGCTCAGGTTCTCAGAGAGAAAGAGAGAACGAGAGAATTAGAGAGAGCATACTTAAATTCACACAGGACACTGGATAAGACAGGAGAAGTACTCCAGGTATAACCAACTGACCCTAGCCCCCCGACACATAAACTACTGCAGCATAAATACTGGAGGCTGAGACAGGAGCGGTCAGGAGACACTGTGGCCCCATCCGAAGAAACCCCCAGACAGGGCCAAACAGGAAGGATATAACCCCACCCACTTTGCCAAAGCACAGCCCCCGCACCACTAGAGGGATATCCTCAACCACCAACTTACAATCCTGAGACAAGGCCGAGTATAGCCCACAAAGGTCTCCACCACAGCACAAACCAAGGGGGGGCGCCAACCCAGACAGGAAGATCACGTCAGTAACTCAACCCACTCAAGTGACGCACCCCTCCTAGGGACGGCATGAAAGAGCACCAGCAAGCCAGTGACTCAGCCCCAGTAACAGGGTTAGAGGCAGAGAATCCCAGTGGAGAGAGGGGAACCGGCCTGGCAGAGACAGCAAGGGCGGTTCGTTGCTCCAGAGCCTTCCGTTCACCTTCACACTCCTGGGCCAGACTACACTCAATCATATGACCTACTGAAGAGATAAGTCTTCAGTAAAGACTTAAAGGTTGAGACCGAGTCTGCGTCTCTCACATGGGTAGGCAGACTGTTCCATAAAAATTGAGATCTATAGGAGAAAGCCCTGCCTCCCGCTGTTTGCTTAGAAATTCTAGGGACAATTAGGAGGCCTGCGTCTTGTGACCGTAGCGTACGTATTGGTATGTACGGCAGGACCAACTCGGAAAGATAGGTAGGAGCAAGCCCATGTAACGCTTTATAGGTTAACAGTAAAACCTTGAAATCAGCCCTTGCCTTAACAGGAAGCCAGTGTAGGGAAGCTAGCACTGGAGTAATATGATCAAATTTCTTGGTTCTAGTCAAGATTCTAGCAGCCGTATTTAGCACTAACTGAAGTTTATTTAGTGCTTTATCCGGGTAGCCGGAAAGTAGAGCATTGCAGTAGTCTAACCTAGAAGTAACAAATGCATGGATAAATTTTTCTGCATCATTTTTGGACAGAAAATTTCTGATTTTTGCAATGTTACGTAGATGGAAAAAAGCTGTCCTTGAAACAGTCTTGATATGTTCGTCAAAAGAGAGATCAGGGTCAAGAGTAACGCCGAGGTCCTTCACAGTTTTATTTGAGACGACTTTACAACCATCAAGATGAATTGTCAGATTTAACAGAAGATCTCTTTGTTTCTTAGGGACTGTTATCAGAAATCAGTCTGTAGATTTGCATGTTTCTCCGCAATCGTTACTTTGGGGTCAGCTAGGGCAGCAGCAGCTGGGCTGGCGGCAGATCACGCGCTAGTTGCTTCTCAAACTTATTTGTTGTGATAAAATAATGTTGCTAAAGTAGCTTGCTAGCTAATGGAGAAAGCACTTGGTGTTTAGCATTGAGTGTGTGGACCAGGTTAGCTTCCTATTCATTTCATACGAAGTGACTGGCTTAGAGCTAACTTAAGCTAGTTGTCGGGCACATTGTCAAAATCAAGAAATACCAAACTTGTAGTTGTAAAATTGAGCGACTTAGACTTCATCAGCAAAAAATCTTCACAATCAATTACGTATTTATTTTTACACTGAGTTTATAATAATTCTGACTATTTGAGGGTGAAGTGGGTTCATTAGGCTATGCCACCTAGGTAATATCAGACAGAGGGAGGCGTAGCGAGAGCCCGTTCTCTTCTCAAAATCTGTCCATGATCCTTAATTATTAAGCAGGTGAGGAGTTTTTGTATGACGTCAACACCCTTCATTGTTCGGGCGGAAACAAAAGCATCTCATCATTATATCTATATCTCTGGTAATATTTATGGCAGCCCATTGTAGCCAGATTACTTTCAAGCTATCCCATTACCCTTTGCGAGATACGAGTAGGGCCTGTCTGCGCACCGCAGACTGGTGGGCGCGGCGTGTAGTACCGATCGAATACACACAGCACCCACCAAGTAGTACCCCGCTAGAGTTGGGTTCAACAGGGTCTGGCTCCAGCAGATATGTCTACTAGCTAGCTAACTAGCTAGTGTGCATGTAGGGACGTAATGCTTGTAGTGATGTAATGCTAGTGGGCGTGGCATGTAATGATGTAATACTAATGGGCTTCGTACTGTTACAAGTACCCTCAATGGCAGTGGGTGTGGAGTGTAGTGGGCACAGTGTGTAGTGGTTACGGCGTGTACTTACTGCAGTCCACAGATAGATATTTATACAATGGGTTACCAACATAATCAAATAATGATTGACATATTTTCGTGAAAAACGTTATTTGGATTAATTTATTCATACTATTTCATCCTTCCACAAGATATAGTCCCGACACAAAGCTAAGGATGCTACCCAAGCCGGCTGGTCGTGCGTTCTATTGGTTCGGTTGCCAGAGACGCGACCCAGTTGTTCAGTCTTTTTGTTCTGTATCTACAGACGCGACCCAGTCGTTCGTTCTAAATGTTCCATTGCCATCCTGCCTGGCAACATTCTTATCCCTTGTTTGCTAACTAGCCAACTACGGCTAACGTACAGTCATGTCAAACAGTGCAGACAGAATAACAACAGTAACTGCATTTGTTGAAACTGTTTTCTAGTGATATTTATTTGGATACATCCATAATGAGCTTATGAGGCACGATTTCGCTTAGCATGGAAAATGTGCTCTCTCGTTAGGACACTGTTGTTCAGAGGAGCTAGCCAACAACACAGCTAACACAATCACTTCAAACTGAAGCTGGAAAGACTGCAAACTAGCTGCACGTCGTTTTGTTTGATCTTTTTTCCATTGACATTTCTTTGTATATATCCATAAAAATAACGCCAGCTGATTCATGATTTCGACTGGCTGAGAAATGCTGCCTGCCTCTCTCTGGTCCAGACTCCCGACCCCTACACGTTCATTACTATGGGACAGGTGGATTTCGATTTTGAATATTGAAACAATGTTGCAAATGTCGGAGAGACAGACAGCAAGGTTTATACAAATCTCCACAGTTGAAAACTAAATGTTAGTCTAAAAGAAATATGAGGTAATGTCTAGATGCTTTTTATAGTTGAGATGAAGTTGATGAGACAGTGGATTGCGCAGTCAGATGGAACAGAGTAAATAGGCATTTTAACGTCATAGATTTAACCGGTGGTAACTTGTGGAATAGACACCGGCTGGAATGTGCTTTTAACCAATCAGCATTCAGGATTAGACCCACCCGTTGTATAACATTGGACAGATCAGTGCACACGGAATCAACGCGCTATCTGACGTAAGACAATGATTGTTACCCATGACTCAGAGACTTTAGTCTGCTAAAAGGTCAAAGGGAAGGCTTAAGGAAAAATGTGCGCACACACACACACACACACACACACACACACACACACACACACACACACACACCCCTTTAGCCAGGGTTATATTGGTGGCCCTCCAGGGGAATGGCATTGTTTGTGCTGGTGCCTGGTACATAAGGTGAAAGATGCTACTGTCGTGTGGAATGTGGCTTTCCTCACTGACTGTTCACCTCTGTGCCACTCTGATTAAGGGTCCCCCTCTCTGTCCAAATTCCAGGTTAATGACTTCTTCTCCATTCCACCCCTTGTGTCTCTTCTGCTCTCACTGACTGTTCACCTTGATTTCCACTCTCCCTCTGGGCCTATTCTGTCTCTGTCTCTGTCTCTGTCTCTGTCTCTGTCTCTGTCTCTGTCTCTCTCTCTCTCTCTCTCTCTCTCTCTCTCTCTCTCTCTCTCTCTCTCTCTCTCTCTGTCTCTCTGTCTCTCTGTCTCTCTCTCTCTCTCTCTCTCTCTCTCTCTCTCTCTCTCTCTCTCTCTCTCTCTCTCTCTCTCTCTCTCTCTCTCTCTCTCTCTCTCAGGACCTGAAAAGGGGAGATGTGTAGCATCAGAATACTTCACCACTGAAGCTGAGATAGATATTGTGACCGAAAACACTGCAAATATACTGAGTAAGTGATGACACCTGACCACAGTGAAAAACATAGAGGATAATAACCCCTGCATGTCATTTCTTTATGCACCAAAAGGCTCTACCCAGGAAACATGATGAGGCAAAATAGTTCCCAACCTCCCAACAAATTCCACAGACATGTGACTAACAGAAATGGAATAATGTGTCCCTGAATGAAGGGGGGGGTGTCAAAATCAAAAGTAACAGTCTGTATCTGGTGTGGCCACCAGCTGCATTAAGTACTGCAGTGCATCTCCTCCTCATGGACTGCACCAGATTTGTCAGTTCTTGCTGTGAGATGTTACCCCACTCTTCCACCAAGGCACCTGCAAGTTCCCGTACATTTCTGAGGGGAATGGCCCTAGCCTTCACCTTCCGATCCAACAGGTTCCAGACGTAACGCACAGCGTTGCGATTGCCTGCAATGAGAACAAGCTCAGTCCGATGATGCTGTGACACACCGCCCCAGACCATGACAGACCCTCCACCTCCAATCGATCCTGTGCTGGTGTTGTTACACGTGGTCTGCCACTGCAAGGACGATCAGCTGTCCATCCTGTCTCCCTGTAGCGCTGTCTTAGGCGTCTCACAGTATGGACATTGCAATTTATTGCCCTGGCCACATCTGCAGTCCTCATGCCTCCTTGCAGCATGCCTATGGCACGTTCACGCAGATGAGCAGGGACCCTGGGCATCTTTTTTGTGTGTGTTTTTCAGAGTCAGTAGAAAGGCCTCTTTAGTGTCCTAAATTTTTATAACTGTGACCTTAATTGCCTACCGTCTGTAAGCTGTATGTGTCTTAACGACCGTTCCACGTGTATGTCCATTAATTGTTTATGGTTCATTGAACAAGCATGGGAAACCGTGTTTAAACCCTTTGCAATGAAGATCTGTGAAGTTATTTGGATTTTTACAAATTCTCTTTGAAAGACAACGTCCTGAAAAAGGGATGTTTCTTTTTTTGCTAAGTTTATTTGAATTATTTACGATGTAGAACATTGTGGCCCAAAAGTGGACTGTATAGACCACAATGGAACCTGACACACTAGGACAAAGGCCATTGACTTTACTACAGCATATTGTTCTATAAAGCATGCTGCAGGCTTATCAAACTGTAGGGAATGATAAACATTTTCTCTTGGGAAGGAATGTTAATTAATCGTTATTTTATATGATTTCCTTTCTTTGTGATTGACAAGTGATACAACTGAATTAGGAGGGTGGGGGCTGGTATTAAAGAAAGCATGTATTTCTGGACACAATTGCTCCCAATCCCAAGTCAACCTGTGTAACTACTTCATAAAGACTTTATAGTCATGTAAGAAAGCACGGAAGTGACGCAGATGACAATCTGTTTCTGTATAATTCATGTGTTCCCTCATTTGAATTAATAACAAATTATTATTTACAATGACAGCAAGAGGCAAAAGCCCTCCTGTGGGGCAGGGGGCGAAGATTAAAAGTGTATGACAAGACAGACAACACACGGAAGACACTTGGCAACAGCACAGATACATCAGCAGACAGTGGAGACAAAGCACATCGCGACAGGAGAAACACCACCACAGTACATGACGGGAGACCTATGGCAACAAGACAACATGGCACACGCATTGTTAAGGGCAGACAACAGCACAACAAAATAGGCAGAGACAAAGCACATCACGACAAGCGGGACATCACAACACTACATGATGGGAGATCTATGGCAACAGTGCAAAATATTGTAGGAACAGGCAACAGCATGAGGGACAAGTTGCAGACTACAATACAAGTAACATAGCACGACTGAACAGACAAATAGACAAGGCAACAAATAATTGCATCAGTAGCCTGAGTTATTGGTTTGCATGTAGTGCAACCAAGCATGATGTTTGCATAACAGCTACAACATAACAGCTACAGCATAACAGCTGCAACATAACAGCTACAGCATAACAGCTACAGCATTACAGCTACAGCATAACAGCTACAACATAACAGCTACAGCATAACATCTACAACATAACAGCTACAGCATAACAGCTACAGCATTACATCTACAACGTAACAGCTACAGCATTACAGCTACAACATTACAGCTACAATATAACAGCTACAGCATTACAGCTACAACATACCAGATACAGCATAACAGCTACAGCATTACAGCTACAACATAACAGCTAAAGCATAACAGCTACAACATAACATCTACAACATAACAGCTACAGCATTACAGCTACAGCATTACAGCTACAACATATCAGCTACAGCATTACAGCATTACAGCTACAGCATAACAGCTACAGCATAACAGCTACAGCATTACAGCTACACCATAACAGCTACAGCATAACAGCTACAGCATTACAGCTACAGCATTACAGCTACAACATAAAAGCTACAACATAACAGCTACAACTTAACAGTTACAACATAACAGCTACAAAATAACAGCTACAGCATAACAGCTACAACATAACAGCTACATCATTACAGCTACAGCATTACAGCTACAAGATAACAGCTACAGCATTACAGCTACAACATAACAGCTACAGCATAACAGCTACAGCATTACAGCATTACAGCTACAGCATTATAGCTACAACACAACAGCTACAACATAACAGCTACAGCATAACAGCTACAGCATTACAGCTACACCATAACAGCTACAACATAAAAGCTACAGCATAACAGCGACACCATAACAGCTACAACATAACAGCTACAGCATTACAGCTAAAACATAACAGCTACAACATAACAGCTACAGCATAAATGCTACAGCATTACAGCTACAGCATTACAGCTGCAGCTTAACAGCTACAACATAACAGCTACTGCATAACAGCTACAGCATTATAGCTACAACATAAAAGCTACAACATAACAGCTACAACTTAACAGTTACAACATAACAGCTACAAAATAACAGCTACAGCATAACAGCTACAGCATTACAGCTACAACATAACAGCTACAGCATAACAGCTACAACATATCAGCTGCAACATAACAGCTACAGCATTACAGCTACAGCATTGCAGCTACAGCCCAACAGCTACAACATAACAGCTACAGCATTACAGCTACAGCACAACAGCTACAGCATTACAGCTACACCATAACAGCTACAGCATAACAGCTAAATCATAACAGCTACAGCATAACAGCTACATCATAACAGCTACAGCATAACAGCTAAATCATAACAGCTACAGCATAACAGCTAGAACATTACAGCTACAGCATACCAGCGAAATCATAACAGCTACAGCATTACAGCTACAACGTAACAGCTACAGCATGGCAGCTACAGCATTACAGCTACAGCATTACAGCTACAACGTAACAGCTACAGCATAACAGCTACAACATAACATCTACAGCATTACAGCTACAACATTACAGCTATAGCATAACATCTACAACATAACAGCTACAGCATAACATCTACAACATAACAGCTACAGCATAACAGTTACAACATAACAGCTACAGCATAACAGTTACAACACAACAGCTACAGCATTGCAGCTACAGCATAACAGCTACAACATAACAGCTACAGCATTACAGCTACAGCATTACAGCTACAGCATTACAGCTACACCACAACAGCTACAACATAACAGCTACAGCATAACAGCTACAGCATAACATCTACAGCATAACAGCTACAGCATTACAGCTACAGCATTACAGCTACAGCATTACAGCTACACCACAACAGCTACATCATAACAGTTACAACATAACAGCTACAGCATAACATCTACAACACAACAGCTACAGCATTACAGCTACACCATAACAGCTACAGCATAACAGCTAAATCATAACAGCTACAGCATAACAGCTACAACATTACAGCTACAACATAACAGATGCAACATAACAGCTACAGCATAACATCTACACCATAACAGCTACACCATTACAGCTACATCATAACAGCTACAGCATAACAGCTAAATCATAACAGCTACAGCATAACAGCTACAACATATCAGCTACAGCATTACATCTACAACATGACAGCTAGAACATTACAGCTACAGCATACCAGCGAAATCATAACAGCTACAGCATTACAGCTACAACGTAACAGCTACAGCATGGCAGCTACAGCATTACAGCTACAGCATTACAGCTACAACGTAACAGCTACAGCATAACAGCTACAACATAACATCTACAGCATTACAGCTACAACGTAACAGCTACAACATAACATCTACAGCATTACAGCTATAGCATAACATCTACAACATAACAGCTACAGCATAACATCTACAACATAACAGCTACAGCATAACAGTTACAACATAACAGCTACAGCATTACAGCTACACCACAACAGCTACAGCATTGCAGCTACAGCATAACAGCTACAACATAACAGCTACAGCATAACAGCTACAGCATAACAGCTACAGCATAACAGCTACAGCATTACAGCTACAGCATTACAGCTACAACATAACAGCTACAGCATTACAGCTACACCACAACAGCTACAACATAACAGCTACAGCATAACAGCTACAACATAACAGCTACAGCATAACAGCTACAACATAACAGCTACAGCATTACAGCTACAACATAACAGCTACAACATAACAGCTACAACATAACAGCTACAACATAACAGCTACAGCATAACAGCTACAACATAACAGCTACAGCATTACAGCTACACCACAACAGCTACAACATAACAGCTACAGCATAACAGCTACAACATAACAGCTACAGCATAACAGCTACAGCATAACATCTACAGCATAACAGCTACAGCATTACAGCTACACCATAACAGCTACAACATAACAGCTACAGCATTACAGCTACAGCATTACAGCTACACCATAACAGCTACAACATAACAGCTACAGCATAACATCTACAACATAACAGCTACAGCATAACAGCTACAACATAACAGCTACAGCATTACAGCTACACCATACCAGATACAGCATAACAGTTACAACATAACAGCTACAATTCATTCATATACTTGTATACCAGTTTAGACCATTCATATTTGTTTAATGTGTTATGTATAGTGCATTCATTATAAATAGAGGAGGAGTATAACAGAAAGCTTTTTCCACTGAATGCAGCTTAAGTTTCATTATCCCAGTGGGACACTGAAACTTGGTTTAAAACGATGTAAGAAATGTTGAATCTTTTGTTAATGTTTGATTGAATTGTTTTACTTAACTCTCCCTCCTCTCAATATATCTTCCTCTCTTCTTCTGTCTTTCTCTCATCCTGTTTCCTTCTATCCCTTCATCAGAGATGGTACGGACAGCCACGCCGTTCCCCATGGTGTCGCTGCTCTTCGTCTTCACTGCCTTCGTCATCAGTAACATCGGACACATCCGGCCACAGCGCACCATCCTGGCCTTCATCTCCGGAATCTTCTTCATCCTCTCAGGTACGGAGCCACATGCTTTTTTATGATGAAAGGAAATTAAGAGTCCCATTGGCTGTTGTTTTAATGATGTTCAGTATTTAAGATACTTATTGGTTGATGAGAGCTGCCAATGGTATGTAAAGTTGGTTCTGTGTGGTTTGGGTCTGGAACCCCCCTGATTGGTTGTTGGTTTAGTGGCTTGGCTGACAGCGTATCCTGATCCTCAGTTGTCTATAAGATTACATCAGTTTCTATTTGGGGGTATTGCAGATCTTGCTCACAGATGCTAGCCTAGCATGAGATGCTGCTGACAGAGCAGTTATGTGCCTATCTTGTCCTTATTACATGTCACTGACCTGCAGCAGTGAACGGTTGTACTGATTCAGGCTCAAATTGAATAAGTAATGGTTTTCTAGTAGTTAACTCAATGAAGGTATTTTTTTGTGTAAATATTGAATTCTAAATGAGCTGTCCTGTATTATACAGTGCATTCGGAAAGTATTCAGACCCTTTGACTTTTTCCACATTTTGTTACATTAAAGCCTTGTTCTAAAATTGATAAAATTGTTTTTTCCCCTCATCAATCTACACTCAATACCCCATAATGACAAAGGAAATACAGGTTTTTAGAAATTTTTGCAAATGTATTAAAAATATAAAACTGAAATATCACATTTACAGAAGTATTCAGACCCTTTACTCAGTACTTTGTTGAAGCACCTTTGGCAGTGATTACAGCCTCAAGTCTTCTTGGGTATGAAGCTACAAAATTTCTCCCATTCTTCTCTGCTGGTCCTCTCAAGCTCTGTCAGGTTGGATGGGGAGCGTCGCTGCACATCTATTTTCAGGTCTCTCCAGAGATGTTCGATTGGGTTCAAGCCCGGGCTCTGGCTGGGACACTCAAGGATATTCAGAGACTTGTCCCGATATTCAGAGACTTGTCCCGAAGCCACTCCTGCATTGGCTTGGCTGTGTGCTTAGGGTCATTGTCTTGTTGGAAGGTGAACCTTCACCCCAGTCTGAGGTCCTGAGTGCTCTGGAGCAGGTTTTCATCAAGGATCTCTCTGTACTTTGTTCCGTTCATCTTTCCCTCGATCCTGACTAGTCTCCCAGTCCCTGCCGCTGAAATACATCCCCACAGCATGATGCTGCCACCACCATGCTTCACCGTAGGGATGGTGCCTGGTTTACTCCAGACGTGACGCTTGGCATTCTGATCAAATAGTTTAATCTTGGTTTCATCAGACTAGAGAATCTTGTTTCTCATGGTCTGAGATTCCTTTAGGTGCATTTTTGGCAAACTCTAAGCGGTTTGTCATGTGCCTTTTACTGAGGAATGGCTTACATCTGGCCACTCTATCATAAATGTCTGATTGGTGGAGTGCCGCAGAAATGGTTGTCCTTCTGGAAGGTTCTCCCATCTCCACAGAGGAACTTTGGAGCTCTGTCAGAGTGACCATTAGTTTCTTGGTCACCACCCTGACCAAGGCCCTTCTCCCCTGATAGCTCAGTTTGGATGAGCGGCCAACTCTAGGAAGAGTCTTGGTGGTTCCAAACTTCTTCCTTTAAGAATGATGGAGGCCACTGTGCTCTTGGGGACCTTCAATGCTGCAGACATTTTTTGTACCCTTCTCCAGATCTGTGCCTTGACACAATCCTGTCTCGGAGCTCCACGGACAAGTCCTTCGAACTCATTGCTTGGTTTTTGCTCTGACATGCACTGTCAACTGTGGGACCTTGTAGAGACAGGTGTGTGCCTTTCCAAATCATATCCAATCAATTGAATTTACCACAGGTAGACTGGAAACAGATTGCACCTGAGCTCAATTTGTAGTCTCATACCAAAGGGTCGCAATACTTATGTAAATAAGGTATTTCTGTTTTTTTAATTTGCCAACATTTAAAAAAAAATATTTTCACTTTGTCATATGGGGTATTGTGTGTAGATTGATGAGGAATTGTTTTTATATAATACATTTTAGAATAAGGCTTTAACGTAACAAAATGTGGAAAAAGAGAAGGGGTCTGAATACTTTCCGAAAGCACTGTACTTATGCTAAAATGTGTATTCTATTCTACTGAGCCATTTACTTTATGTTCGTATTCTTATATTTTATTATTTCTTATTGTTGTTGAATAGACAAGAAGGAACCTGCAAGTAAGCATATCGTTGGACTAATAAAACTTGAAACTTGACATTCTGGGTGTCACGTTCCTGACCTGTTTTTCCTTTTTCTTGTATTTATTTAGTTGGTCAGGGCGTGAGTTGGGTGGGTTTGTCTATGTTTGATTTTATATGTTGGGATGTTTGTGTTCGGCCTGGTATGATTCTCAATCAGAGGCAGCTGTCAATCGTTGTCCCTGATTGAGAATCATACTTAGGCAGCCTGGGATTCACGTGTGTTTTGTGGGTGTTTGTATCTCGTGTCAGTGTTCGTGCCACACGGGACTGTTTTCGGTTTGGTCACGTTTGTTGTTTTTGTATGTGTAAGTGTTCAGTTTACGTTCATTAAATAATGACCACTTTCCACTCTGCGTGTTGGTCTGATCCATGCTCCTCCTCATCTGAGGAGGAGAACGACTTCGACAACCGTAACACTGGGCTGTGAATTGAGAAGAAAAAAAATTAAAATATTGTAAAACCACAACAGCTTCAGATAATTGGTCCCAAGAAACGACTTGAGAAATTGACTGGACTTGAGAAGTGTTTGTTGTTGTTATTCACTCGGTTTCTTTGAAGCCATTTGAACAAATGGACAACTCTATAGATGCTCAGGGTGGCATTGTTCTCAATGTCTTTGCCCTAGAAAAGATGTTATGGTTGCCAATTAATTCAATTCCATTAACATTCCACAACACAACATATAGAAAATGTAACGTTCTCACACCCTGATTCAGGATCAGGATCATACGTCCTAACCCAAACCATTCTGAAAAAACTGAATGGAAGTCGCAAACTGGCTCCGGTGCAGCCTGCCTTTCTTCAGAGAGGGACAGCTCTCTGTTCTGGGTTTTCTAGCACGCCCACGCAGAATGTCTGACTTCTGCAGAGAGGGAACCAGGCGAGGAGCTAGCAGCAGCTAGCCACAGCTCCCCCTGCTGAGACAGTAAGGGGGAGCCAGGTCACTGGTTCCCAGGAGCTTCGGTCGCTGCTGCTGCAGCTGCTGTTACTGCTGCCTGCTGGAGCCTGCTGCCTGAATCTCCTGCTGTTGTTTTTGTGGTGCTGGTCAGGGCTGATTATGTAGTGGGGCTGTTGTGCTGGTTAATGGTGGTGGAGGATTTTGGGGACAGAGGCTGCAGAAGCCGAGGCTGGCTTCTTTCTCTTCCATCACTCGACTTCTATTTTGTCCTCGTTTATCGCAAATTCGCAGGCATGCTGGCAATGGTTGGGATTTGGTTTTCATTTAGAAAGTATAATAAGGCTAATTTATTCAAAGTAATGAATAATGAAAATGTGGTTCAAGAAGGGGTCTTGTGGATCTTCTTATTCAGTTATTTTATTGTTGTTTTTTAATGCGTCAGGGGAAATGTGCTCAAATGTTTGGCCATACGAGCTCTTTTCAGTGTGAAGGCAGAAACATGTAGCAACAATGGTGGCTGTCTGAAGGTTTATCTGAGCAAACAATTGAGATACTGTGGTTATTTTCAGCAGTGGCACTCATTTAGCTAGTCTAGTGTATTACAGCTGTGGCAGTCACATGTGTAGTAGTAGCAATGTATCATAATCACGTTTTACTATCTATAATTTATGATTCTTGTTTTCATAAAATAACACTCTCATAAAAAAAACCACATCTCACTTTGACCTGCATTGTTGTGAAAACAAAAAGATTTTCACTGTACCCTGTAAAAACACCTGCAACCCTGTACATGTCACTATTAAACTTTAAATCGAAATAATACCTGGAATTCTACCTGGAACCAAAAAGGGTTCTTCAAAGGGTTCTTTTTAGGTTCTAGATAGCACCTTTTTTTCTAAGAGTGTAGGCCACATACTGTCCCACTTCCGGGTCTGTCTTGCCCTCTATGTCGAGGGGATCTATTTGGATGCCAAGGCAATAAGCAGTCAGAGATGTACTCGTATAAAATAATACTATGTCTCTCCACCTTTCTTTTCATCTCAAACTCTCTCCCTCCATCTTGCTCACTGTGTATCCTGCTGTCTCCAAATCGCTCTCTCGCTCTCCCTACTACCCACCCTCCCCTTCATGTTCACACTCTCTGACCCATTCCCCCACCCACTCTTGCCCCTGGCGTTTGTCCCTTCCCTCCTCCCTTCCGCTCTCTTTCCTCCACCCTTCTCTCTCTCATTCTCACTTATGATTCCCCATCACCCTTCCTCTCTCGCTCACTGTTTCCTATAATCTCCTCAACACTGCGCACTCCCTCTCTCCCCCTCTCCATCCTTTCTCTCTCTCCTCTTCCTCTCTCCCCCCTCCACTGGCTCGCCGCTTCTCCCCTCCTCCTTTCTCTCCCCTCTTCTCTCCCCCTCTCCATTCCATCTCTCTCTCATCTCTCTCTCTTTCCACTACTCCTTCCCATGTCTTTCTCTGCCTCTATGCTCCTCATTGCCTCTTTTTTCGCTCCATGCTTTCTCTTTCCCTCCCTTTTTCTCTCCACCCCGTCCTCTCCTCCTTCTCAGGGCTGAGCCTGGTGGTGGGCCTGGTCCTCTACATCAGCAGCATCAACGACGAGGTGATGAACCGGCCACGTGAGCCCGAGCACTTCTTCCACTACCACTACGGCTGGTCCTTCGCCTTCGCTGCCAGCTCCTTCCTCCTCAAAGAGGTCAGCACACCTGTCCGCCTGCCAGCGTAGCGCCCGACCACTAACTATTAACCCCTGCTAACTGCTAACCGACTAGCTTAGTGCTTCACTGTTAGGACCCCCCCCCCCCCCCCAAATCGCATCAATATTCATAAATGTTAATAGCGCACACTTTAGGGCGACAGCTCTTGTCACAGCGGCAGCTTAAAAACGCTGCTGTTGTCACATGAATATACAGTTCGCTAGAGGGCTTTTCTTTTTTTCCAGCCCCTCTGCAGTGGCAGGAGGAAGAGGAGGGGGAATAGCGCTTAGCTATTGGCGTCGACGTGCTCAAGTTTCAAGGATGTTGTACTAAGATGTCAGCGATGAATAGTGGATGAGAATGTAAATGTTTGTGTCGGCTGTATGGCGCCACATTGCATTTTTGATAACGAGCTATTACACGGAGAAGCGGTTTTGAGCACTGTTATGTCTTCAGAGGTTTGTGCATCATAGAGACATATTCCACAGTTGAAAATAACTCACGCATGTAATGTTATTAAAATGTTTAGTATTTCTATTAATTCAAAACATTGTGTTGCTCTTTCAGGATGCTACATTACATCCTGTTTTATTGCGTTTTTATTAAAGGCACAGTGCAGTCAAATACGTGATTTACCTGTGTTTTATATATATTTTTCCACACTGTGAAATTGTGAAAATGATTATAATGCCCTTTTAGTGTAAGAGCTGTTTGAAAAGACTTCTAGAAAGGTCTGCCTGTTTTGGAGTTTATAGACCATTAATACAGTTTCAAACCTCTCTGCCAATAGCAGCTACTTTTCAGTTTTCCCTTCCCAACTCAGACCACTCCCAGACAGTCCTAACAAAATCCTTGAATGAGAAATGACTCTTTGCTAAGAAGCTATTTTTGTTTCTTCTTGACCATTTTAATTGAAAACAATCACTGTGCTATACAATTACTACGACTGCTACTATTTCTACTTGAATTGAAAACAGTCACAGTAAGGTACTTCATCGTTACCCAGACATGATTTGATATTGAGATAAAAACGGCTGCAATGGACCTTTAAATGTTCCAGTGTTTGTTGTGTTTCATAGTCCAATACTGTATGTCATTTTTATATAATATAATACATTTTTATTTAGGCTTCTTTTTGCTGTGGTTCATAGTGTGCCTGATGTATGACAGCCAAATGTGTCACTTATGACTTCTTTGTGATGGTGTTTCATGTCATGTAGTAATATGAGTCACAGTATCTTATAGTGTACTTGCGCTGCTCTCTCCCAGGGGGCCGGGGTGATGTCAGTGTACCTCTTCATGAAGCGCTACGCCGAGGAGGAGATGTACCGGCCCCACCCGTCCCTCTACCGCCCCCGCCTGTCCGAGTGCAGCGACTACAGCGGCCAGTACCTTCACCCCGAGTCGTGGCCTCCTCCGCAGAGGGGCCGCAGCGCGTCTGAACTCTCCAGTGACATCTCCATCCAGCTGAACCAGACGCCCCCGCCGCCCAAGGGCAGCTCCCAGCAGCAGCAACAGCAGCAGCCCCCGTCCTCTGGCCCCTCCTCGGGCGCCAGCTACCAGCAGTCCTCCTCCTCCTCCTCCTACCCCCACCACACCATGTCCTCCCACCCCCTCCACTCCAGCCACCACACCATGTCCTCTCACCCCAGCGGGCCTCCTCCCCAGTCCATGCCCATGGCCATGCCCCCCTCTGCCCAGCCCCCTCCCCGCTACCACCAACACATGCGCATGAGTGCCTCGCCATGCTAGAAGGGGGAGTGAGGGATGAGGGAGGGGGGTAGACAGAGTGGGGGTTGGCTCTGTTATACGCGCAACACACAGAGACAGATGCAAACACACACGCACATACACACACCCAAACACACAGATGCACGCATGAAGAGTGTGGGAGGAGAGATGGAAGCGAGGATGAGAGAAGGAGATTTAGGAGATCAAGAGAAAGAAGGGAATGAACGAGGGAAAGAGAACGAGGTGGGCGGAGGATGATTTAAAATGTATGCTGTGCCTCAGATGAAGACAGACATTTTAGCAAACTTTCAGAGAGAGGAAGGAAACGAGAGAGGGAGAGAGGGGGGATATGATCATTATTTACACAATAAGAAAAAGAGGGAGGAGAGGTATGGGGGGCTGTGAAAAAGAGTGCTGCTGTTTCAGAAGAATAAGCATAAGATGCATTTCAAGCACTAACACACACAAGAATCAAGGACACATTGTATATGCATAGAGATTTATACTTAAACTGTATAGACATTTTTCTTTAAGTGCTGGGAAGTTGAAAAATGAACCATGTTTGTCTTTCATGAGATGTGTATTACTGTATGATTAGGTCTATCATTGTATTAATTGTTTGTATTGGAGAGGCATTGTTGGATGAATGTTCCCATAGACTTCTGAAGATCATTCAAGATGGTTCTGTGACTCAAACTGTACATATTGTAACATATCAGATTCTCCTCTGCAGTTCGCATTCTTCTACTATACATGTCCAGGTCGCAGGCTTCAGCATCCATTTTGGAATCCATAAAAACACTTGAATTTTTGTTGTTATGTTTTGACAAAAATGTCGTGGTAACAAATAAAATCCATAACTTTCCATCATTTATAAACATTTACGACTGAGAATATAAAAAAGCACCTATTTTACTACCAAGAATGAGAGCATATTTGCAGATCCCGCGAGGTTTAGGATCTTCCTTTGATTGCTAATTAGCTTGAGTGTTCATATTCTGTAGCACATGGCTGATTACCAGTAGAGTAACTTCTCTTTATAGTTACCAGAAGAGCTTCCCATTTAGCTATGGAGTAGATTGATGAAGTAAAGACTGTGTTTATTTTGAAATGTTTACTTTTCTCCTTCTGACTGTGACTGGGTTTATATAATACATGCTGCCTATGTAGCCTACCCACTGTACTACATGTTTACATTCTATTCTATGTGTATTGGTATACTTATAGTAAATGTAACACACACACACACACACACACACACACACACACACACACACACACACACACACACACACACACACACACACACACACACACACACACACACACACACACACACACACACACACACACACACACACACACACACACACCAGCTTCAACAGTCCTGCTATAACTACAATTACTACTACTACTACTTTTTCTACTACTAATATCAAAATAAAGATTGTGGCCATTACCATTAGCTATGTTTATAAACATCTGTATTATAAAAAATAATGTAAGTAAACGGAACATGACAACTTATAAAACCATACATGAGTATGTGAAAGAAAGAAAGGGGTTACTATGAGTTTAACATGGTCTAATATAAAGCACAGTAATGTATTTCAAGACAGCGTCTATGTTAGTGAGGTCTAAACGAGAGCAAAGCATGACCAATGGGTCTCTGTACCACCCTCTAGTGCTGTTGCTGTGAGTCTGATAGCTCTGCATCCGGGTTGAACTTTTGTATCATGACATGCACACTTTTGTAGCGAACAAGACCGATAGCAATTCCTGACTTGGGGATAGATTTATAACAAAGTCTTGCAATATCGCCGTACAAATAGTGAACAAATCCCACTAGCCATTGAATTGCATTCCCATTGTTTTCCTAATTCCAGATTTTTTCCTGCAATCAGATAACTTGATCAAATGTATTTTAATATTTATATTGTTCATTATGTAGCAGATGCACATACACATGTGATGGAAGGTAGTATTATTTAGTTTGGGACCCAGGACAGTGATGTACAGCCTATAATAGACTATAGAGTAAAATACACGAATTCAATATCAAAGAACAGGACTGGCTCCTGCTGGAGAGAAAATGATAAAATAACTAATATTTGTAGCTTGTTCTATAATCATAATAGGTAGAATAACGTATTGGTGTATTTGTATTAAAGCTATAGTGTAATATATATATATATTTATTTATATATGTATATTTATAAAATATAGGCCTATTATAGGCCAAATATGATTTGGTGTGAGAGGTTGATTAATTGAAAGAGTGAAAGAGGGAGAGAGCGAGAGGGAGAGAGAGGTGACAGGGGTAGCTATAAGAATTGTTTAAAACAAATGCTAAAACTATTTTGTATTTTGTCAATGAAGTTTTTTCCTCTGTTGTTTTTCCTCATTAAACTACTCTGTTAAATTGAGGTTTACTTTCAGAGAGCCACATGGCTTCACTAGCCAACGAATGTTATTGAAGTTGAGGATGGTTGGGGTTTTCTGTAGCTAAAGTTAGATTCCGTTTTTTTCTCCACGTTTGCCTTTTCCCCCCCCAACTGTTCATTGATTTCCTTAGGCTTCTTTTATTGCCTTCACTTCTTCCTCCTCTCGCTTTCCATCCCCTCATGTATGACTACCTTTGAAACTTTATTGATCAGTTGTCTTGGTTTGTTTCTCAAATCCCCATTAATGTAATGTCTCTTCTCTTTGCAGGCCTCGTTTCTCACTCACTCTCAATTTCTTCTTTTTGTAAAGGCGCTCTCTTAGAACCTGTCTTTGAGCTTATTCAAATGAACTGTGCCTAACAACAGTAGCAAAGATCAAAGCTATTCATTATTATTAGGATTATTATATGATAATTATTATTGTTGTTACTTACTATTATTATTAGTGTAAATATGTTACCCATATTTACAACAAAATCAATGGTACTATTTAGTAGTAATAATGACAATAATGCCATTTTCTAATGAATCTGAGCGATTGTTCATACCTGAGAACATGAATAATGTTATGCCTGGGGTTGTTGAGTAACATGTCATTGTTCTACAGCTATTGAATAAATCCTAGGGGTAAATCTGTGTGTGTGCTTAATGTTCGTGGATAGATTTATTTTCGGTTTTTGACTGCACACACAATCACACCCAATCTCACACACACACACACACACACACACACACACACACACACACACACACACACACACACACACACACACACACACAAGAACCTACCGCCGATGTCAGGAACTTTTAGAGCTGAAAAGATCAACATGGCTAAACTATATTGAGGTGAAATCCTGTTTGCACACTGGTGTAGAGAATGAATAGCAGGACTGGAGATTGACATTCTGACATATTCTATATAGCTTGGTAATGCCCGCTGCTTTTGTGTTATTCCAAAGCTCTGCTTATTCAAGGCCATAAGAAATGTATCTGTGTGTGTGTGTGTGTGTGTGTGTGTGTGTGTGTGTGTGTGTGTGCGTGCGTGCGTGCGTGCGTGCGTGCGTGCGTGCAGGGGCGGACTAGTAAAGATGTAATTTAACTGTAAAAATGTGTTACCTTTTACATTTTTTTACGATTGCTGACACACTACAATTTAACTTTTCCCACAATTAGCAAAACCTTACACTCAAGGAGCAAAACACAAGGCTAGATTTGCACAACTGTAAGCACATTGTCAGCTTCACACTATTTGCAAAACATTACACACAGTGATTTGCAAAACACTAAACACACTTGTATACATCAGACACAGAAGTATATCATGATGTCACTTCCTTGCAATTCAAAAGCACTGACTGTCAAATTACCACACCTATGAGCCAATCTGTTAAACACAGCCATCAGGTGCACAAACACATGATTGCTAAGTTGTAGATACACCAATCAGGTTTAAGCACTATAAAAATGCAGGAGGTAGGTTCACCTGCCTTCAACCAAAATGGAAGGAGTCAGAAGAAGAGTGAGGGTGAGAGGAGGAGTACACAGAGAAGGAGGTAGAGGAAGAGGCAGAGGCAGAGGCCGAGTCAGAGTCAGAGGTCGAGGAAGACCTGAAGCAGGAGGAGAATGTGCACAAAGAAGAAGAGGACCAAAATTATCAAATGACATTCGTGCAATACTAGTGGACCATGTTGTGAACCACGGATTGACGCTGAGGGAGGCTGGACTGAGAGTTCAGCCAAATCTTAGCAGATATACAGTGGCATCTGTCATAATGTCACTTTTCGACAGGAAAACAGGGAAAAGAAGATCTGTCTACAGTTACAGTAATCAGCCGCTTATTGTATGCACCATATCCGCACTTGTGATACCCCTTCCTGTGACATTGTACAGTAAGTTACATGTATTATTCTCTACATAGGATTGAGGGTCGGGAACGACAAGGAGGAAGGGGGCCCATATTCACGCAAAAACAAGAGAGAGAGATAATAGACATGGTTTTGGCCAATAACGCTATCAGGCTCAGAGAACTACAAGCCAACATTATCAGTGACCATGCCATTTTCAATAATGTCCATCAGGTCTCTCAGTCAACACTGGCACGCATCCTGAAAAGACATCAGGTTCAAATTAAACAACTTTATTGAGTGCCTTTTGAGCGGAATTCAGAGAGGGTCAAACGGTTGCGACATGAGTATGTGGAGGTTTGTATTGTTCACTTTAGCACTGTGATGTTGCATACTGCACACAGGACTTCTTTACATTGACTGTATACTAGACCTATCCTGAACTACACAATCTTGTCTTTCACTGTATTTCAGGGAGTTTTGCAGATGGATACTGAGGAAATCCTGCATGAATTCATATACTGTATACTGATGAGGTAGGGTTCAACCTCACAAAAGCAAGAAGGCGAGGCAGAAATATCATTGGCCACAGGGCTATAATCAATGTCCCAGGGCAACGTGGGGGTAACATCACCCTTTGCGCTGCCATTTCACAGCATGGGGTTGTCCTCCATCATGCCAAAATGGGCCCTTACAACACACCTCACATTCTCGCATTTTTGGACCGATTGCACCACATCGTCACAGTAGGTAATGAAATGCACCAGATGCAATACACGGTCTTCTGGGACAATGTGTCATTCCACCGCTCTGCTTTGGTCCAGAACTGGCTTCAACACCATCCACAGTTGACAGTACTATACCTTTCACCATACTCTCCGTTTCTAAACCCTATCGAAGAGTTTTTCTCTGCATGGCGGTGGAAGGTTTACGATCTCCAGCCCCAGGCTCAGGTACCCCTCATTCAGGCCATGGAGGACGCCTGTGACCAAGTCGACGGCGCAGCTGTGCAAGGATGGATTCGACATTCAAGATGGTTCTTCCCGCGTTGTCTTGCTAATGACGATATTGCTTGTGATGTTGATGAAAATCTCTGGCCAGATCCAGCTAGGCGAAGAGATAATGTATAGTATGTTTACTGTAGTATTTTCTGTGCAATATTGTCAGTTTTTTTCTGATTATTTTTTATGTTTGTTGTTGTTGTTATTTACTGTAATTGTAACCTGTACTGGATACAGTATTTTAAGTTTGTCTGTTGTTTGCTGAGCTAACAGTGTTATGCACACTACTGTAGTAGCATGAAAACTGGGACATGTTTTGTTGTGATTCTCCATGTTGACACGTTGACTGATTTGGGTATATGGAGAGAAATAAATGATATTTTCCTCAGTCTGCAGCGTTGGTCTTGTGTAGTGTTTGTATAGTTGCACTTTCTCTGTGTACTTCATTTACACTACTCTAATCACTGACAATTAGACTTGCTAAAAGTGTTTTAGGTTAACAACAGCAGTGTGTAACTGGTTCAAAAAGATTGAAGTCATATGAAATGTGTGTGTTTCGTATGGTAACAAAATATTCTTTTTATGAAGTCGTGTATAGTTTTGACAAAAGTGTTCCATTTTGCAAATGATCTGAAGTGTTGTGCTACTTTGGTGTAGGGTTGTGCTAATTGTGTGTAGTGTTTTGACAAACCGGGCCCTGTTTTCAAAATTGTGCATAAACAATTGAAAAAAACTGTAATGTTCCATGAACACAACCAGTCTTGATGTTTTCATCTGATTGTCAAACAAATCACTTCAAAAAGGAGGTTACCTTCACACGTTCATCCAAAATAATTCCAGCATCCGAACTTTGAACTGTGCACCCACCAACTTTCCTTCAATTCGCATGGCTGAAACTATCTCACCGCAGAAAGAATCCGAGCGACATTCCATACTATTTTTGGCCAGACAGCATCAGATATATGGGCTACACTCGAGCGGATCATGTGGGGGCCTTAAGCGGAGAAATTATATATGTTTTAAAAATGTTTATTTTACTATGCCCAGCTCACGAGTCTGCCACTGTGTGTGTGTGTGTGTGTGTGTGTGTGTGTGTGTGTGTGTGTGTGTGTGTGTGCGTGTGTTTTTTATGGGGGCTGGGTACAGGTTACACATTACCTATACTTAATCACCTTTGGATATACTGGAAATACAAATGCAGACCATCAAAGCTGAGAGTGAACAGGTATTTCAGGTTTGCATTATGTTTTATGCCTATGTAAATAGAATTTTAATTCTATGAGTAGGCCTACAAAGACTGTTAGATTAATTACCTGTCACTTTAACTTCAATATGCATAACATCATGAATTCAATGCATTGTCACAATTAAGTTTTACATTACTTATGCCAGGACGAACAGCAATTTATCTCTCAATTGACTTCATTTATTGACCCACCATAGGCTATAAATCACTTCAAATTGCACATTAAAACTTATTTCAAACATTGTACAAACTGTAGCCAATACCATGAACTGTTGGTGATAGCCTACATTTGAACATGGTATACATTTTTAGCCCTGATTGCTAGCTGATGCTTCATGACACATGCAGGAAAGGCTTCACAGGCTACTTACCGGGTGCAAGTGGACACAGCCCAGGTATTCTGTATCGTAGAGATTTAGGTTGTCACCTAAAACCCTCATAAACTTTTGCAGATGCACAATTGAGAGAATCCTGTCGAGCTGTATCACCGCAGGGCTCTCCAGAGGGTGATGCGGTCTGCACAACACATCACCGGGGGCCAACTACCTGCCCTCCAGGACACCTACAGCACCCGATGACACAGGAAGGCCAAAAATATAATCAAGGACAACAACCACCTGAGCCACTGCCTGTTCACCCCGCTACCATCCAGAAGGCGAGGTCAGTACAGGTGCATCAAAGCTGGGACCGAGAGACTGAAAAACAGCTTCTACAGTATCTCAAAGCCATCAGACTGTTAAACAGCCATCACTAGCACAGAGAGGCTGCTGCCTACATACAGACTTGAACTCATTGGCCACTTTAATAAATGGAACACTAGTCACTTTAATAATGCCACTTTATTAATGTTTACATATCTTGCATTTCTCATCTTATATGTATATACGGTATTCTATCCTATCTATTGCATCTTAGCCTATGCCGCTCTGACATTGCTCATCCATATATTTATATATATATATATTTATATATTGTTATTACATTCCTTCACTTAGATTTGTGTGTATTAAGTTGTGGAATTGCTAGATATTACTTGTTAGATATTGCTGCACTGTCATAACTAGAAGCACAAGCATTTCGCTACACTCGCAATAACATCTACTAACCATGTGTATGTGACCAATAAAATTTGATTTGATACCTAGAGATCCTATTTCAATTACTGGAGGAGCTATGTCCTAAACCCCGCAATGTTCCAGAATGAGGTAAAAATGGCAGCCATATTGGTCAGGGAACGAATGGCAGTAGAGGCATAATCCTGAGTTTACTTATGCAGGAAAATCTAAGTAAGGCATGCGATGTATCAGAAATTGTGTAATTTAATTATTGTCAACATAAAATATTGTCATATAATTATTAATACCGTTTATACAGGTTTTATACCAATTTTCTGTATAAATAATCTCTAAAATATAGGAATACTGAATAAAAATATAAACACAACATGCAACAATTTCTAAGAGTTAGAGTTCATATGAAATCAGTCAATTGAAATAAATACATTAGGCCCTAATCTATGGATTTCACATGACTGGGAATACAGATATGAATCTCTTGATCACTCAGGCATTGTGTTGTGTGACAAGACTCCACATTTTAGAGTGGCCTTTTATTGTCCAAGCACAAGGTGCACCTGTGTAATGATCATGCTTTTTAATCAGCTTCTTGATATGCCACACCTGTCAGGTGGATGGATTATCTTGGCAAAGGAGAAATGCTCACTAACAGGGATGTAAACAAATGTGTGCACAACATTTTTGAGAAATAAGCTTTTTGTGCATATGAAACATTTCTGGAATATATTCTTTCAGCTCGTGAAACATGGGACCAAAACTTTACATGTTGCGTTTATATTTTTGTTCAGTAGAAACGGACCATAAATGTAAAAACAAAAAAAATATTGGAAAACTGTGAGTGCTATTATATCCAAGTCCTACATCAAATGATTTCAGCCAATGCATGGCTGCGGATTGAAAGCACTGTTTGAATGGAATGTTGGCATATTGGCAGTCAATTATAACTTACTGGCTACCTGACAAACATACAGGGCAGGTAAATAAATTATTTTTACAAAATATCTTATCACATCACTGGCAATGACAAACATAAGAATGTTAATGGCCATTCTAGTATTCTAATTCCTAATTCTATGTTCTGTATGGTGAACGATAGTGATTGATGTCATAATATAATATACTTATGTTAATGTGCTTCTTGGCTTCAATGTTTTTCGGTATCAAATTAGAACCTGTTGGCTGATTTCTTTAGGAAATGGTGAGGACACCTGTCGTAACAAGTTGATTGCACAGGTGTGTGAAGCTGTCTCGTGACTTCACTGCTAAAATTGGCGCGCTTGGACATGATTGGATACAAACCTTTTCCGTTAAACTCTTTCTCAAACCTTTGTCACAGTAGCACCTGTCAAACGTGTCTATGCATTTTATATAGCTAATCCTATAGCATAGTATATCTATATTTGTTAAAGACTTGAGACTGGCATTACGTTCATATAACCCCCTTTATAATAAACCTTGATATATTATTTTCATAATAACACAACAATCTATAGGCTAGTAATTCATGCAATAATGTATATTAGAATTGCTGTTATAATGAAGGAATTGAACGTCTGATTTGACCTATGGATTTGACCTATTATTCAAAAACATATTTTTCACTCACTCTCCCCCTCCAACTCCCACCACATCCCTCGACGTCGTTTCGTTCATTCTATTCTTGCAATGTCTACGGCTCTTTCTTACGTCTCATGCCTCGCATGCAGAGTCCGTCCACCGTCACCACTGCAGAAGTTCAACAATTACAGGTAAAACATTGAGCAATATTCTTTCCGTAATAATCTTTATCATTCTAATAAGGATAGTATGTAATACTGTTATACTTGCATGATAAAATGAGGGATGCGGACGTTAAATGTTTGCAGAGCAGTTCCAGGTACTATACATAATTAAACTAGTATACATGTTTAATAACAGTATTAGCCTTTTACAGTATTAGCACATACTTAACCTATATGTTTTTTAAACAATATTGCCTTAATTCATTTTAGAAAATACATATTTTTTTTTTGTTTACACAGAAATGTAGCCTACTTGGTACAATGACAGCTATGTCCAAATCAATAGCCTTGAGACTATTTACGTAAGCAAAGCACTCACATATTCCTATTGTGCGTCAACTGTGTTCAGACTGAATAGAGACTACTCAAAAGCTGTTAATAACTGAACATCTTATTTTAAATCTGATTTTGTCAGGTTTCTTAACCTAGCGTCTCTCTCTCTCTGCTGGTGTCGCAAGTGGTATTTGTGTTAATAAACACAAAAGAACATTGGGTCAACTGACTGAAAATTAGAACTGATGAAAAACGAGAACCCCTGTTTAAAACCCATTGAAAGTAACTGATTACTGTGGTAAAGACTGGAGTGAGGACAATGAGACAACAAGACAGAGGAAGTTCTACATTAAGCCAGACCTCCACTTGTCGGCTTTCTTGGTCCGTGTACATTCATCGGTTAATCAATACAATTGTTTTGCTTCTGCTTTCTATGACGGTTCAGTATACAATACATGTTCTTGTCCCTTCAGCAGCAATTGCCAATGATTATAACGACATAATAGCTTAACCAGGGTGTTGTGCATTTCTTTTCACAGATAGCAATAGCCATATCAATGCAATGGTTCTGATTTATGATTTCAAGCACACATGCACGCACGCACACACATTAAGTATTCAGAGCCCCTTGCCTCACCTCAACTTTTGCCAGACAGTTCTTCTTTACTGTCAGTAAATACAGTATGTAAATCAGGTGACTGTTCAGGATTCAGACCAAATATAAGGAAAGTGTGTATCTCTGTGTGCTTTTGCATGTATGTGTGTGTGTGTCTGTGTGCACAATGTTTTTAATGAAATTGAATACACACAGTGTGGAGAAATGCAACTGAGTGCAATTAATATCAAGGTTATCCTCTTGTTGTTTTGGCCCATACCTTTTGTTCACTCTACAATGTTATATTCTTACTGAATCTCCCCAATCACTCATCATTTAATGCCACATATACCCCATAGCTGTATGTTCATGCATTTCAGTATGCGGTTCTGGTTGGTCCTTGAACTAGATCTCTTCATTTATCATCTT
This sequence comes from Salvelinus fontinalis, assembly GCF_029448725.1. Classification (NCBI taxonomy): domain Eukaryota; kingdom Metazoa; phylum Chordata; class Actinopteri; order Salmoniformes; family Salmonidae; genus Salvelinus; species Salvelinus fontinalis. The sequence goes on along the minus strand of NC_074696.1, from coordinate 38,527,445 downwards.
CTGTGTTTATGTTGCCGATGGCAACATCTCCTCCATATCTGTGCATCTGGGTTACTTGCTTCTAAACAGTACATACAGGAACAACTATTATATAAACAAAAACCTTCTATTGGTTTTGACATGGAGGAAAATCATCTGTGTATGATTCAAACGAGTTTCAGTGGGTTCAGGTATAGGTTGAACTAACTTTGAAATTTGAAATTGTGAGTCATAAACCACTGTTAGATGACTATCACCTAACTTTTGGTCTATTATATTCTCATTACAATGCTCCTACTGCAGTAAACGGAATTATTTAATGCATGCTGCATCCATCAAAGAATGTAATAAAGAAACAATTGCGTTGTAGGTAATTACTGTAAAACATAACTGTATTCGCTGCTCATTAATCATACTGTACGTACATTTTCAGTTGATGATACCAAAGATGCACACACACACACACAGCATATGATAGCTCAACTAAATAATGATACTGACCGAAGAGCTTGTCATCATCAGAATGTTCTTGATTACTTCCTTAATTGAACAGTACAGTTTAAAGAGTCTATACGCACCCGTGGGTCATTCTAAGTAACATAATACAAAAATCCCCATCAATATCCGTCAATTTAAGCTAGATTTAATTGTGTATGGCCTGCGTCTCAATTCACCGCATCTGTCTGTGGCGGCCTTCAGTGTCGGCGGTGGAAGGTGGCGGAGCTACAGCGCTGTTTGTCAGACCATGAGACATCCCAAAAATCGGTCTTCTCACAAAAACGTCTGTAGTGTCCAAACCGTTTGAGCGACAAACTAATATAACCCCACTATGGAAAGGGGAGACTCTCACGAACACGATGCTCTATGACCGCCACTAGTCTGAAAGTAACCCATACAAAACAATGGAAGTATGGAGGTAGTTTTGTGCCAACAAAAATAAGGGTTTAAATATGTGTTTAAAATGTTAAAAAATCCCAGCTTTTTAAAATCTTCTATATATAAGACAGACACTTCAAAACATTTTTCCTTATGACACATTTTTGACTGTCTTTTTAACATTTAGGAATGTATTTCTATGGGCTGTGGTGGTAAAGGCCAAATTCAATATATTTTGTATGTTTTTTTATTTAACTAGGCTAGTCAGTTAAGAACAAATTCTTATTTACAATGACGGTCTATCCCGGCCAAACACGAACCCGGACAACGCTGGGCCAATTTTCCGATGCCCTATGGGACTCCCAATCACGGTGATACAGCCTGGAATCAAACCAGGGTCTGTAGTGACGCCTCTAGCATTGAGATGCAGTGCCTTAGACCACTGCGCCACTCGGGAAACTTAAAACAAATGTTTTATAAAATATAATTTGGGATTTTCTTGGGATACCTAAAGGGGTCCTAAAATAAAAGATCTAATATCTAAATGATCCATGATATGACCATCTTAAAACAATTCCATATGTTAGCTTAGTACTTATCATGGATTTTAAATGACTCACTCTATTAAAAATATACATTATATTTAGGTCTTCAGCATTGGTACTTATATTTGGTTTAATGTCGGCAAAATCCCCTCAGTTGTTTCAACTGCCCCTCACCCCCCACTCGCTTCTCGCTCGCCGTGTTCAGTTCCGTCCTAGACTTTGGAATTCGCTGTTGCCATGGCAATGGATAGAGCACGCTCTCTCACTTCTTTCCCGTTCCCTCTTGCTTTATATATCCCTCTCTCAGTGTGAAATGTGGAAACGTATCAGCTTCTTTCCTTTCTGGTCTGTCATCGCAGAATGTACAAACCCAATTCTATTAATGATTTATCTTTTTGTAAGGTTCGGAAAGAACATTTTACTTGGCTTCCCTCTCACGTCACATTAATTTATTCATCCTTTCTTTTTTATTCTTCTCCCCACAGGAGCAACACTGAGATGCCTGCCAGTGCCATGACCACCCACTGAGAAGAGGGACGGAACCTTGAGTTGCGGATCCACGCTCACATACAGACGAGCCAGAGAGTGTGAAAGAGGAAGAACAGGGGAACGCGAGAGAAGAGAGGAAACGAGAGAGGGAGAGCGGTCGATGGATGCCGCTTGGACAGAGGGGACTCTGAAGGCGCACTCTTCACTGACGAGGAACAGCAAGCTGCAGACATGGAGGCAAAAGGCAGAGGCATGCCCCAAGGTAACACACATTTCACTAGAAACACGCGCACAAACACACGCACACACACACTTAGGAAAATACAGACTTAACAGATGCCTGGATTCAAAAGACAACAATATGATTTACCCAAGTCATTTATCTGTAACTAGACGAGACTGAAGTCTTTTTGCCCTTTTTCGAAATTGGCTTTTGTATTAAAACAATTACAAGTTATCAGAAATACAAAGCACTGACAATGCCTTTTTGTAATTGGCAAACTGGGATTAATAAAGTCTTATTGAATTGAAATGAAAGCGAGACATACGGTTTTTGACATACAGCTCAATATCAGGTACATTTTGTTTTATCGGTTGTTACCTTGGAAACAACCAACAAATCCACACCATTCAAGACAATGCGCTTGATTTCTAGCTTTCAGGCGTCCTTACTATTTCACCAACTCTCCTTCTCTTTCTCCATCCCGCTCTCTCCTCCCTCTCTATCTCTCTTTCCGGCCCAGTCATGGTGTGGTGGGAGAAGGGGATCCAGGTTGTCCTCACCACTTTGGGGGCGTTTGCAGCCTTTTCCCTGATGGCGGTGGCCATTGGGACAGACTACTGGCTGTACGCACGGGCCTTCATCTGCAACAGCACGGCCAACTCCTCTCAGGACGACCCCAACAACAAGGACAAGAAAGACCCTGGAGCCCTCACACACTCTGGCCTCTGGAGGATCTGCTGTCTGGAGGGTAAGGGGAGGACTAGACGTGTGTGGGGAGGTGTATGGAGGGGGAGGGGTGATGGGGGTCCAGTGTATTTCCAGAGTTTTGGTGGGGTCAGATGAATGGCTCAGTGTGTGTGTGTGTGTGTGTGTGTGTGTGTGTGTGTGTGTGTGTGTGTGTGTGTGTGTGTCTGGGTGGATCTGAAGTCTCTGAAGCCACTCTAAAATGTGCAGTTTTGTCACACGGCACAATGCCACAGATGCCTCAAGTTTTGAGGGAGCATGCAATTAGCATGCTGACTGAAGGAATGTCCACTAGAATGTAATGTTAATTTCTCCACCATATGACGCCTCCAACGTCATTTTAGAGAATCTGGCAGTACGTCCAACCGGCTTCACAACCGCAGACCAGGTGTATGGCTTCGTGCCATTCATCCGCCACCATCACTTCATGTTTCAGCATGATAATGCACGGCCCCATGTCGCAAGGATCTGTACACAATTCCGGGAAGTTGAAAATGTCCCAGTTCTTCCATGGCCTGCATACTCACCAGACATGTCACCCATTGAGCATGTTTGGGATGCTCTGGATGGATGACAGCGTGTTCCAGTTCCCACCCATATCCAGCAACTTCGCACAGTCACAATCAAAAGCCTGATCAACTCTATGCAAAGAAGATGTGTTGCACTGCATGAGGGAAATGGTGGTCACACCAGATACTGACTGGTTTTCTGATCCACGCACCTTTTTTTAAGGTATCTGTGAACAACATTCCCAATAATGTGAATTCCATTGATTAGGGCCTAATGAATTCATTTCAATTGACTGATTTCCTTATATGAACTGGAACTCAGTAAAATCTTTTAAATTGTTGCCTGTTGCATTTATATATTTTGTTCAGAATATAGTTAACATTCGCCTGCTACATCTAGTTACATATTGAACTTCCATCCTCTCAGGCCAGGGGAACAATGTATGAATTTATTTAGCTCGCTATGATGCTTTCTTCAGTGAGATACACTATATATACAAAAATATGTGGACACCCCTTGAAATTAGTGGATTCGTCTATTTCAGCCACAGCCGTTACCGACAGGTGTATAAAATCGTGCACACAGCCATGACATCTCCATAGACAAACATTGGCAGTAGAATGGCTTTACTGAAGAGCTCAGTGACTTTTAAAGTGGCACCGTCATAGGAAGTAATTTCATCAAATGTCTGCCCTGCTAGAGCTGTTCCGGTCAACTATTAGTGTTGTTGTTGTGAAGTGAAAATGTCTAGGAGCAACAACGGCTCAGCCGCGAAGTGGTAGGCCACATAAGCTCACAGAACAGAACCGCCAAGTGCTGTAGCGCGTATTGCATAAAAAATGTCTGTCCTCACTACTGAGTTCCAAACTGCCCCTGGAAGCAACGTCAGCACAATAACTGTTCGTCAGTAGCTTCATGAAATGGGTTTCCATGGCTGAGCAGCCGCACAAAAGCCTAAGATCACAATGCGCAATGCCAAGCGTCGGCTGGAGTGGTGTAAAGCTTGCCGTCTTTGGACTCTTGAGCATTGGAAACTTGTTTTCTGGAGTGATGAATCACGCTTCACCATCTGGCAGTCCGACGGATGAATCTGGGTTTGGCGGATGCCAGGACAACGCTACCTGCTCCAATGCGTAGTGCCAACTGTAAAGTTTGGTGGAGGAGGAATAATGGTTTGGGGCTGTTTTTCATGGTTCGGGCTCGGCCCCTTAGTTCCAGTGAAGTGAAATCTTAACGGTACAGAATACAGTGATATTCTAGACGATTCTGTGCTTCCTACTTCGTGGCAACAGTAAAGGCCATTTCCTGTTTCAGTATGACAATGCCCTCATGCACAAAGCGAGGTCCATACAGTAATGGTTTGTTGAGATCGGTGTGGAAGAACTTGACTGGCCTCCACAGAGCCCTGACCTCAACCACATCTAACACCTTTTGGATGAATTGGAACGCCAACTGCGAGCCAGGCCTAATCACCCAACATCAGTGCCCAACCTCACTAACGCTCGTGGCTGAATGGAAGCAAGTCCCCCTAGCAATGTTCCAACATCTAATGGAAAGCCTTCCCAGAAGAGTGGAGGCTGTTATAACAGCAAAGGGGGGACCAACTCCATATTAATATCCATGATTTTGGAATGAGATGTTCGACGAGCAGGTGTACGACACAGTGAGACTTGGATGAGGGCATTCAGAGCAGTGGAGGCTGCTGAGGGGAGGATGACTCATAATAATGGACGGAATGGGGTGAATGGAATGGTTTCAAACACATTTTCTTGTGTTTGATAGCACTCCATTCCAGCCATTACTATGATTTGTCCTCCCCTAAGTAGCCTCCACTGATTCAGAGAACATCCAGTGGGCAGTGGCAGACAGTCAGTAGGAGAAGGCTCATTTCAAGAGCTGCTTATCTAACCTATTGCCGTCTGCGAGAAACTAGCCTCATCGAGAACCAGGCGTGACAATGACGTGATTGTGGAGGTATGGCTATGCGAGACTAGCGAATGTCAAAGAGGACAATTATGAGCGATGAGTCAGTGGTGATAGTCGGATGGAGTGGTTCTCCATTTGCGATAGACAGCTTCAACAAGAGAGGACAACAACACAGCCATTTTATATCATATTTGTGGTGTCTGCTCAACATACTGAAACCACTGATTAAGGCTCCTTGATTATTATAGAACGTTTTTGTTGATTTAGTCTGTTGTTTTCTTCTGAGTACAAGGGGTGGGGTGGGGGGGGGGGGTTGTGGTTCATATGACTGTCATGAAAAATACATTGTGTATGAGCTATTTTAACCGACTTGGAAAGGGATTCAAATGAATACTTAATGTGTCCAAACACCAAGCCCCAGATATCTGATTCTCTCTCTAATACTCCCTAATCTCTCTCCAATCTTTCTGTATCTCTTTCTCCTGCTTTCCATCTCTCTGTCCGTCTCTCTGTCCCTCTGTCCATCTCTCTCTCTCTCTCTCTCTCTCTGTCCATCTCTCTCTGTCCCTCTGTCTCTCTGTCCATCTCTCTCTCTCTGTCCATCTCTCTATCTGTCTGTCTCTCTCTCTCTCTCTCAGGGCTGAAGAGAGGAGTGTGTTCTCAGATCAATCATTTCCCGGACGATGCAGACTATGATCAGGATGCAGCAGAGTATCTCCTGCGTGAGTAAGGGGACGTGGGCAGTGGGAGGATGTCACTAGAGAGACGTGATGTCGAATTGAAAAGAAAAACCTGGGAAACGGCAGCAGTGAATTCCCAGGTGCAGGGTTATGAGTAAGCTAACTCAATGAGTGTCTCTCATTTGACAGAGGGAATTATGACAAAGCAATAGGATATTCCAATCAAACCAGAACATTGGTTGGAATTAGAATTTAGGATAGATTTATTAATTTATGTAAGGTGTTACAGAATACTGTAAATGCTTAATGTAGCACATTACTTTACTCCAGATGGTGACAAAGTCACATATGCTGCCTGAAATGTCACCTTCACAACTTCCGCTTTAATCATTCATCTTTAATATATTTTTGCTACGCTCAGCAGGTTATGACACCAAAGGTTGCAGTCGCTTCCAATATTATCAGAGGATAGGAAGTAATATCTAAGCAGAGCTCCAGGTAGAAGATACCCATAGGCACATATCTAGGATCAGCTAGAATCTAGGATCCCCAAATGATAACTATAACCACCAACCACTGTCAACATAAAACTGACCTTAGATCAGCAAGTAAGGACAATTTCACCCCCATCCGTCTGCAGGTGTGGTCCGAGCCTCCAGTATCTTCCCCATCCTGAGTGCTATACTCCTCCTGATGGGAGCCATGTGTGTTGCATCCAGCAGCTTCTACAAGAGCAAGAGGAACATCATCCTAGGAGGAGGCATCCTGTTTGTGGCTGCTGGTAAGGCGCTGGTGTCTTGCTCTTGACTGTTTCTCTATTACTCAGTACACATGGGGATGGTTTCCTGGACACAGTTGAAGCCTAGTCCTGGAGTTAAAATCATGCTCGGTGGTGTCCCATATTTATTTTCCTCTTGTTCAGATGGAATGCAAAAGCCCTACTCGGCCTTAAATGTTCTCAACGGTCTCTGAACTAATTCTCCTTTTTAACTGGTAAATAGTGTTATTATCAAGGATGTTCCTCATCCTTTCATCATCCATGATATTCACCTTTGTGTTGTTGTCCCCTCCTCATAACTCATTTCATGTTAATGATATTGGTTGCGGCTTAGATTTCCCAAATACATCATCCGTTGAGTGGAGACTCAGGTCAACGAGGCACAACACAGCAGTAGGGATAAAGATTGTTAATTTAGTATTATGGGATAAATTACCTCCTGAGTGGAGATATGGGTCAATGAGACATTACACAAGAGAAGTAATCAAGTTGAGATGACTCCCCCACTCCCCTATGGAAAAGCTCAGAGAAAATCAATTGCATATTATATTATAATCTCACATAGCGTTTAACACCTCTCACTTCCTCTCTCTCTTTCCCCCAGGCCTCAGCAACATCATCGGTGTGATCGTGTACATCTCTGCGGCACTGAGCGACATCTCGCCCAAGAAGGATGAGGACAAGAAGTGGCATTACTCGTACGGCTGGTCCTTCTACTTCGGAGGCCTCTCCTTCATCCTGGCTGAGATGGTGGGCGTCCTGGCCGTCAACATCTACATCGAGAAGAACAAGGAGCTGCGCTGCCGCTCTCGCACCGAACTCTTGAAGAGCACCACGAACGCCATGCTCCGCCTGCCCAGCTACCGCTTCCGCCGGCGCTCCCGCTCAAGCTCGCACTCTTCCGACCCACCACGCTCCCCCTGCGACACCTCACCCACAGGCGCCAAGAGTTTTGCATTACCGCCGTCTGCCCCGCCTTTCTCCGTGGCCACTCTGCCAAACCCGCACCATGCTGGTGGAGGAGTAGGGGGCGATATCTCCATGTATACCCTGACCCGGGACTCCAAGATGGGGAGTCTTGGTGGCGGGGGACCCCCCCTCTACGGCACCGTGGACCGGGCCTCCCTCTACCAACTGCACAACTACTTCCCCAAAGAGGAAGTGGGGGTGATGATGAGCGGCACGCTGCCTTCTCTCTCCAAGTCCAACCTCTCTGCGGCGGGCCAGAATTCTGCCGTTGGAGCCACTGCCATTGCGCCCCTGAATACCTTGTCATCCTCCGGTCCTACCCCCCAGCAGCCACCTCTGCCCACTGGCACCATGGAGCGAGAGAGGGGCATGGGCACCCTGGATCGCCTGGGGGGCAAACGGAACAGGGACACCGACTCGGACACGCTGAACAGGAGAACCACGCCAGTGTGAGCCTCGGAGATAGGAGCAAGAGCCACGGAGGTGGAGGGCAAAATGGCGGGTAACGCTTTACAGTAAATCCCTGTCGCACAACCTACTTTTTGCTGCCATAACAATGACTTAACAAGTAACGCTTTACAGTTCACTACTGGTAAAGCCTACTGTTCGCTGCCATACGTAACAATGACTTTGCGGATTTTATAAGCAGTCACGACAACTAGTGTAAATTCATGACAACTGCCTTAACATGGTCATGACGGCTCATACAGTGGCCTCAGTTCTGTAGTTAGCTTGCATAGGTAGCTTGAACATACTTGCTGTATGCGACATACTAGTGTTTGACTACCTAATGTATTCGTGTTTATGACTGCTTATGACACTGACATTTTGAGGTCTGTATGACAGGGCTTCTGTAAAGTGTTACCAAAAAGGGCTGTAGAAAAATGTAAGATATCTGAAAGAGAATAATTGACCATTCCCTGCCCTATCACTCCATCTCAGTCTGTTTTTGACTACTATGAATACATCTATTCCACTGACTAGAATATCAAATGTATTATTAACAATATTATTGAGTATATATTCATTTTGAAATGCACAATATGTCTATAGTGGTAAACTTTGGGGTGTCTTATCATTCCGAGTGCTTGATTATCATAGCCAGGTTAAAAGAGTGTAAAGATTGTAACTTCTTGAATATTATCACATTGCTGTTGTTTTTATTCTCGTAATCGTAAATGCAGGGTAAATTTGTACATTTTGAACTATGATTTTTGTATTTTTGTATTTCTTTAAAGTTGAAAATGTTCATTGATATCTAGCTCCATCACACTTAATCTGATGGTGTCAGGAGGGAAGCATGTGCGCAAATATGAGTGTAATATTGTATTTATATTTTATTTTAAATATATTTTATTATTATTAATAATAATAATAGTCACTATTATTATTATTATTGTTATACTTATTGTTATTATTTTTAAGGCAATTTTTTGGTTTGTTAATACAGATATAACCAACATAGCCTAATCTGTGTTTTTTTATTGTTTATGACAAGTGTATTAGATTATAGACTTTATATGAACCTATTTATTTTAGCGATGGTATATATTCTTAATGTTATTCTTTAAAGCAGCGATTCTCAACTGATGGGTCGCGACCCAAATTTGGGGTCGAATGGGTCACAGTCTGAATTTAAATGACTAAAACCAGGTAGTAAGTGATTAAACAATTGAATTTCTGAAATATTTTTCTTCAAACATAGTATTTTCAAAATAGAGCTAGCAGGGCTATTTAACAGATTTGGTTGATTTTGTGGTCTCAAACCAGTGAGCTTATCAACATTCTTCATCAAGAATATGGGCAAATTTGACTTATTTCCTTAGCATGAAAAATACATTCCAGATTAAAAAAAAAAAGATTTGGGGGGGGGGGGGGGGGTTACACTATGCGAATATTGGGTTGCGACTGGGACAACCTGGTTTAATTTGGGTCCCGAGGCAAAACCAGTTAAGAACCACTGCTTTAAAGAGCCTACTTTGAGGTTAGCGGGCTGTGATCCTGTAAGTGAAGAAGACAACAATCTCTTCATGGTACATGATATTTCTACTCTACTGCACATGAATCAAACTAAGGACATTTGTGATGTTTAAGCAATACAAAATTCTGAGCCTCAAAAAGAAATACAAAAAATATATTCAATAAACTTATATATGAAAATGTGTTGTGTGGAGTGTGTTATTTAACATCTAACCAAGATGGTAATATAACAAATGAATGTCAAAATGTTTGCTGCCACATATCTGGTAATTATATGGTGCTCATCTTTTCCATTCATATAGCTGGAGATACAAAACATATAGCCTGGAACATGGACTCATCTCAACAGAAGACCACTTTTGAGGTAACAGAAAACATCTGAAAAACATGATTTTAGAGTGTAATGTCTCTTCAATACCTTAACAGGGGACCTTGATTGTCCAGTTGGTATTGGGTCAGAGGTCAGAGGTCACAGAGATGAAAGCTGGGGCTAAGAGAGTTCCAGGCCCAGGAAAGCAGCAAAATTCCTTAACACATGACTACAAAGGCAGTTAATTAATAATAATTGAATAACACTGAATCTCTTCACTCTTGGGATGGAAATGATGAAGACGATCTGCCCAGGGGGAAAGTGACTGTTTTAATCTCATTAAAGTAATGACTTTGGAGGAGGAAGGAAGCTAGGGAGGGAGAGGGATGCTCTATTTGTTCAACAGCATGGAGTGCACAGTTAATGTGTGATTTAGTTGGGGAGTTTAATTAGTCCTTCCTCTCTGGGGAGCCCTGTGTTGTGTTCAGTAGGGTACACTTTAGCAAAACGTTATAAAAACATTAGAGTGTTTCTTATTTGACAAGGTCAGGTAATATCTCCCTGTTTTAAAATGTTTCAAAATGTTTTCTCCCTACTGAACACGACCCTGGTGGTGCAGTCTCTGTGGGTCTCTCGCCCTCAGATATCCACTCTGTACAATGTTGGTCTGGTTACGCATCAATCATAGTTACTGGAACCTTGCTATGAAGGAGAATGTGGAAAATAAAATATATTGGGTTGGGTTGGCACGACAGTGTGACAAATTTCAACGTGCCCCTCGTCCCCAGAAAGCACCCCAAGAGGAAGAGGGACCGGTGACATGGGCAGAAGACCTGTAAACCCTGCTGGTACTACCATCATAACAAGGTGAGTTACGAGGTGGCCGGGCCACCTCTATTTTGGTAACGTCAAGAGAGGCCAGTTCTTCTTATTACCTCTTGATCCTTGCTGACACACACAAAAGGTCGTTAACACCCACGATCGCCATCACACACACCCGGATTCCAGCATATACAGGCTATACACACTTGCAAGCAAATGCATTGTAAACGATCAGACACACAACACTTCACATACCCACACCGACACGCATGCACACACAGACACACACACACGTCAACAACAGGATTTCAGAGAAGCACTCCCACCACCGGACCCCCCCACCCCCCCCCCCACACACACACTCTCTTTCAGAAGAGAGCAACGGCTTCATTTGAAAACGATGAACATCTATATATACAGCTTGGGCCGAGTGTCAGGTGTCTAGCGATGGTTGATTTGTGCTTCAGGGCTGCATGCGAAGTTGGCCCGCAGGGGGGAGAACGAGGGTAGAGGTTAACACAGCACAGACTCCACCACCAATCGTCTGGACCGCGTCCCACAGCAGCAGCCACCAGAGGCGGGGTGAGAAATGAGTGACAGTGCGTGTGGCATTTATAGAGACACATGATAGGCCTACATGAGGACCAGACTGGACTGACTTCAGCAAGTAAGATGAAATAAAAGCTTGTGGGAAGGGTGGGCTGAGGTGGTGGTTGGGGAGGTGGGTGGGGGGTGGGGGGGGTGGGGTTGTTTGAATTGGACAATGTTGGCGATGGGGATCACAGTTTGAATCCAAGGTTTGTGTTTCTTATAACCACTTCGGCAGGATTCACCACGCTCTAAATTTAGCGGCAGAGGGTGCCAACATGTGGGAGACAGCGGAGACAGAGAAAGCTGGAAACGGGTCAAGATGGTGACTGGGATGTGTGTTGAAGATGATGGAGAGATGAACGATGGAGGAGGGCAGAGTGGAAAAAAAGACAGAAAAAAAGCACAAGAAAGGGATGCAGTGTGTTGTCTTCACATTTAATAATAAATCAAGTCTTATATACGCAATTATTTCCATTGAAAACCACAGACACAATTTACCTTTCAATACCCATTGAAATACGGATATGCACAGATTACCTCTGACAACTATCTCACTGGAAAAAGACAAAACAGATACAAAACCTTACAGTATTTATAAACGTGTGACATTGGGTTACACAGATCACATGAAATGTTTTTACGTCATTCATTTACAACACTGAATGGCTCATATGACTTTGAATACTGTATTTACAATGCAACCTTATATAACTGGTTAGTAGCCTAAATGCTACAATAAATTGTAGCACTTTACCTCTTCAATAGGGTTTACGATAAAATTGCCTGTCCTTTCAGGCAGAGACGTTTTTAGGCAGTGCCGTTTTAATAATTTATTGTAATTTCTATAATATAGTCACCCACACACCAAGAGCAGATGGTGTATCTAAAATTTTAAGGGACATTAGACTCCAAAATCAAAATTTGTCAGATGTTTTTAGACCTCAAAAGTAGTCTAATGTCAATAGGAGTCCACACATCTTACACTACACAACTGAACGGAAAACATAAGCTCTGCATATCTGGAAATTGCATGGTGCTTGTCTTTTACCTTATTTTTATATTGTGACATATAACTGAATCTACAAAACCTGATAGCCTGGGACGTAGACTAATCTTGACCTTTGAGGTCTGAAAACATTTGGATTTAGAGGCTAATGTCTCTTTGATATATACACATCTATAAATTAAAGGCAGTTGTAAAAACATTGCAATATCATGAGATTGTGTATGTATTCATTTACTAGAAACTCTAGAATTGTTGTACTGTACTTTCATTCTGTGCAATACATCTGAATCCCAATTACTCTTCTTAAGGATTATACTCTCTAATAAGACTGTCGATCAGAATGTCATCAAAGATTTGGCAAAAATAATGAAGTAATGTTTACCAATTCAAAACACAACTGCAAAATGTTGTTTTTGTTAAATTAAAATGATTTTGAATTCAATTGAATTTCACACTTGGGGAGGGGGGAACATACTGGCACATTACATTTTGCACTTTCAATGTGAGAAAACATTTGCTGTCGACTAGCACACAAGTAATTTGGCATTGCATTAGTTCTTCCCCTTTCATAAGTCAAGAACAGTATAGTGTCCCTTCAATGACCTACTGATTTATGCAAAATAAGGAGCGAAAAAACATCCAAGACGATGAACAACTTGAACCCCCCTCTACACAACTTCAAATGATTCAATGTAAAATTGCAGGAGACCGTCCATTTCTCAACAGTTATAAGACAATACAGATAAAGTGCAATACCTCCTCTTCGCCACTAGCTGTCACTTTCATTTTTGGGGGGAAAACACCTCCGCCAGGGACTGAATGGTAGCGCAAGCAAGAGAAAAAGGGTTCCGCCCAAAATAAGAATGGCCCCTGCACACCCAACACAGGATACTGACCAAGACAACTCGTGATGCAACGGCACCGAGTGGTCACTGGCTAGGAAGGAGAGTACCGATTGGTTGAAAACAATAAGAGACAGGAGAATCAAGAGGCCTAAGAGAGAGGAGAAAAGAGTGATAGAGAAGGGAGAGAGAGAAAGAGAGGGATAAAGCACAAAAGAGAGAGGTATCAGGGGTTTTGTGTGTGTGGAGTTGGCAAATACATTTTACTGGTGGGATGGTGGAGGTGGTATTGATAGCTGTGATCGACTTCCCAGAGCATCAGAGTATATCAGGACTGGACAGATGCCATGACTAATGCCCTGTGTATCTAATTAGTGAGCTCCCTTGATACACTTGAATAACGGCTATATGGCTTTTTAAAGTGTTGAGTACCGGTAGCTTTTTTGTTGTTGCTGCATGCACAGGTTGACTCCTAACGTACTCATAACTCTCTGCAACTGTCACACCCGGATCTGTTTCACCTGTCTTTATGATTGTCTCCACCCCCCTCCGGGTGTCACCCATCTTCCCCATTATCTCCTGTGTATTTATACCTGTGTTTTCTGTCTGTCTGTGCCAGTTTGTCTTGTTTGTCAAGTCAACCAGCGGTTTTCTCTCAGCTCCTGCTTTTCCCCAGTCTCTCTTTTTTCTCACCTTCCTGGTTTTGACCCCTGCCTGACTACTCTGCCTGACCCTGAGTCTGCCTGCCGTGCTGTACCTTTGCCCCACCTCTGGATTACTGACCCCTGTCTGCCCTTGACCTGTCTTATGCCTGCCCCTGTTGGATTATTAAACTGTTAATTCAACGTTGTCTGCATCTGGGTCTTACTGTACCTTCAAACCTGATAGCAACATAGGGAAGATCTCAATTGCGTAATCCTCATGTCCTCGCTCCTCTCTTCTCGTCTCCTTCTCAAAACCCATTGGATGACAAAGCCAGAGGTCTCTCCCTGCTGACCTTCTCCTCTAATGGGTTTGGAGAAGGAGATGAGAAGAGAGGACGCGAGGAGTATGCAATTGAGATCTTCCCAAGGTCTCATTAGACATGTCAAAATAGTAACATTTAATCATTTTAGTTATACATGTACAGTATGTCACCTTGGCTGCCATATGTCTACTCACTCACCTGACAGAATGAAGCAAACCGATGCAGCCTTGAGGAAGAATGATTCTCCTTTGCTGAGGGCTGTGGTGATGCATATGGCCCCTGTGACCATCAGGAAGAGACCGAAGAGGGCCATCATGGCCGCCGCCACATTCAGACCTGGGAAGAGCGAAACGGTCATCGTCTTGATACAGGTACATTCCATTATTCATAGTACACTGGCACCAGGTACATTTACATTTGAGTAATTTAGCAGACCCTCTTATCCAGGGCGACTTGCAACGAGTTCATTCAACTAAGGTAAGTAAAATAACCAAATAAGTTAAACCTTATTCAAAATGGCCAATCTACAAAAGGTAAAGTCCTTGCATCCACTTGTAATTCTAACAGATATTGGTACATCCCCTCACTGACATACTCTAGGGAAGCGTTTCCCAAACTCAGTCCTGCGGACCCCAAGTAGTACACATTTTGTTTTTTGCCCTAGCACGACACAACTGATTAAAATGATCAAAGCTTGATGATTAGTTGATTATTTGAATCAGCTGTGTAGTGCTCGGGCAAAAACCAAAACGTGTACCCCTTGGGGTCCCGGGGACCGAGTTTGGGAAACGCTGCCCATGCTGCCCTAGGAGTTACTGACTCGCGTAGAGATAATAGAAAAATGAAATATCGCAATCCTGAAATGTAGGGCATCATGCCCATTGAAACTAACAAAAAATCCAGAAGATAGTTTATTTTGCGCATATTATAAATCCAAAGAAATAGAATTTAGCCATCAGTGCCCCTCTTAAAAAATGTGGCGCATGACACCTCTGGTTTAGAGCTCACAAAAAAAAAAAGAAAAAAGGATTTCACCGTTTTTCCCACATTGACCCATGAAGAAACAGTCTTACTGACTTCAATGCTATAATGGAAAAGGAGTAGGTGGAATACATTTTAGACACTCACTGCAGTCAATGGCTGACCCAGTGCAACATAGATGACAGACTTGAGGAAGAAAGAAAGCGTGTGGGTGGGCAAGGTGAGACATGGGTTGAAAGAAGGCAGGGGGCAAGTTGACTCACTCTTTTCTGTCGTCTTCTGGAAGAGGACGGCATTCTCTCCAGTGGTGTAGAACTTGAAGTAGGTGCAGTTAGATTCTAAATGAGATAGGGAGAGACAAGGAACTTATTTGAAACAGATGGAGACCTTATCAACTTGCACATCACCATAATCTTATTGAGATTCATACGGCTTGCTGCACACTAATTATTATGCATTCGTGCACATCGATGACAATGCCAAGGTTATGTCTTCTATGCAATTAGTGTTATGGCATCTTGTAGTCTGATAAAAGGTTGTTTATCCTACATATAGACTGCCCTCTCTAGTAAGACATTTTAGTACAGTATTTGAGGGTAATAGGTGTGTGAGTTTAAGGTAAGCATCTATCCCTACAGAATGTAAATGTATATTGCAGTCCATCTGTGATCCTGTCTACACCTGAAGGCCAGTCATTGGATTGTGGCCACAATACAAATAACTGATATCTAGCCGTAACTAACGGTGGGGCTATAGCTAAGTAATGATATAATTGTCACTTCTGGCCTTGAAATTTGGGATTGTGAAATTTGGCTGAACTACCCCTTTAAAATCTGGCATAAAGGGCCATAGGATTTCTCAAGAGAGTGTTTTGAATGTATGAGTTTGAGTGAATGCGGTTTGGTTTACACAATTTGCCAGTATGCAAAAAATGGGTCTGTGATTTCTGATAGGTGGTTATGTACAGATTGGATTGCATGAGTTTGAGTAGATACCGTTTGGTTTACACAAAATAATGTAGGCCTATTCATGCAACTCCAGAGCAGTTACCTCCGGGCAGTTCAGCCGGCCCACAGCTCTCTCGCTCAGGGTCTATGTCAGCCACCCATAGAGTCCGGGTGCATCCTTTCCACAGCCCGTAGTGTGCTGCCAGACACGTCTGGTTGTTGTAGAAGTTCTTGGGCGGGGACAGCTCCACCCAATACTCTGTGCCCAAGCCCAAGACAGTCAACACCACACCCACGATGGCCACGAAGAACGCCAGCTTGATCTTGCCCTCCTGGACCTCGCTCATGCCTCCTGATGTTGACGCTTTTGCACGGCGCTTAACTCCCATAGCACCAGCCCCAGCCCCTCTGCCACCCATGACACCGGTCAGTCCCAGAGTACCTGCCCCGGGTCCTATTCCCGCCCCTGGTGGAATCGGCCTGCCATCCTCTTCGTGCAGAAAGAAGGTGGACCACATGGCTTTGCAGATGTTTACGATTGAAAAAAATATATGAATAATGGATAAAGACAGGTAGAGAGTGTAGGAGACAGGGAATGGGTTTATGGTGAGGTGGCAGTGGAGCAATAGAAAGGATGGTAGACAGGGGTTAGTGAGGCAAGAGGAATGGAGGGAGGGAAAGAAGGGAAATGGGAATTAGCAGCACTGATGACTCAGTTTATAAAGCAAACATACCAAACCCACCATAAAAAAGGATAAGGCATGTTAAGGGTTATCAGTGCAGAAAATATATATATATTATTAATTATTAAAATCATGAATTGTTAGGTATTAACACCAGACATTGAAAGCTTGATGTAAAAGGTGGTTTGGAAGAAGTATGCGATGAGCGGGTCATAATTAAAAATGGTTCAAAAGATAGAATAGATTAGAAAAAAATATCAAAAATAGAGGTAGCTTCCGTGTAAATGTTGGGAAACGGAGATATGGAGGAGAAGCCAGGAGGGAGAAAGCAGCTTATTCTAGAAGAAAAACCAAGAAAAAAAAACAATGAGTTTTAACATCAGTAGAAGAAAATCTACTGACTTTAATCCATCACAATGTTAGTACAAACTAAAATGAACAACCTCCATGTCACCTTATAGAGTCTGATCCAATCCAACATGGCAAATATCATTTTAATGCTGCAAAGAATACTTTCCAACTGCATGGTTGGATATCAAGTCTGAACCAGCACATGTTAATGAGTGCCAAATTGATACTTTCTCACCTTTTCTTAGAAAATATTGTGTGCACCAGTGGAGGTCAGTACCGTTTTAAGATGAGGGCAGACACAAAAAATGTTTATGAGCATGACCTTATTTCTATTACAGCATATTGGATGACTGTCATTCATATTCCATTCACCCAACTCAATGTAACATCGATAGGTTTAGGCTACTACATGATACTCCAATTTTCCCTATACCCATCATGAGGTTGCTACAACCTAGCCTATGAATAAAAGTTTACAACGTAAGTGCACAGGTCGAGAGAATGTTTTGTAATCATGGTGACAGATCGTGTTACATTCAATACCGCCTTGCACACACTTTTAGCTGCATCTAACGTTAGCTGATCTAGGGTGTAATCATTAGTCCTACAGTTGAAAACGAGAGTTGATATTGGACAAATTCAGGTCTGTTTATCCCTGTTTCGTCACGTTTGCTTCAGTTTAAGAAACATTTTTCAACAGAATCGGGGGAATGAATACAACTCCTGATCACACGCAAACACAGTTCACTTTCATAGCAGCCATAAACAAAGAGCGTGATCACTTTGTTTGTTGTAATTCCTTTTCGTATCTACGCACGTTACTCCTCTCTCACCCTTTCCCTTCACTTGCGGACTTCAGTGCACAACACATTAGCTGTCTGTGACCAGGAGAAAAAAAACTTTCCAAGCAAACCCTTCATAACATAACCGCTAACTGCTACACACAGCCTACATCGTTGTCACAATATTATCTAACGTCATAGTCAACATAGCTAATAGAACTAACGCATTAGTAAACCTGCTACAATCATGCAGTACAGTGTACAGTCAGCAATCAGTTTAGCAGTTACACCGGCAGGCCCCGGTAGCAATAAATTAATAAAACCTTCCTTGACTTGGAAGACTTCCAGTGTTGGATAGCCATAGCCAGCTAGCTAACCTAGCACCCCTCTCCGTTTGAGCCGGGTGTTTGAGTAGGCTAAACTTGCTAGCTAGCTAAGCTAGCTAAGTACTGTAAGTGAAAAAAATACTACGAAAACTAGCTCTCTCGCTCTCCATCTTCAATTTTGAAGAAATGTATTTGTTAACTGTAACTTGTCTTTCTATCTCTTCGAGTCAACTGCTCACCACAAGTTATGCACTGCAATGCTAGCTGTAGCTTATGCTCTCAGTACTAGATTAATTCTCTGACCCTTTAATTGAGTCGACAAAATGTCAATTCATGCTGCAAGAGCTCTGATAGGTTGGAGGACATCCTCTGGGAGTTGCCATAACTACTGTGTAAGTCTATGGAAGGGGGTGAAAACCATGAGCCTCCTAGGTTTTGTATTGAAGTCAAATGTACTCAGAGGAGGACAGAAACTAGCTGTCCTCCGGCTACACCATGGTGCTACCCTACAGAGTGCTGCTTAGGATTCTGTAAACCTTCATTGCAAAACAGTGTGTTTTAATCAATTATTTGGTGACGTGAATATATTTTGTATAGTTTAATCTAAAAATTATATATCTATTTTTTTCCTCCACTATTTTTATGAAATTCTCTGTGCCTCCACTGGTATGCACATGTTACTTCAGTTACTATCATTTAAGTCAGAGTTGTGTTAAAGTCACTTACACATCTTAAAGTACTATATCTATATTTACTGTAGACTGAAAGATGGACAACAGTAGTAATTATCCTACACATAGCTCCCTTACAAAGAAGTCTAAGCAACTAGTATGCCAACTAAAAAATAAGACAATGAAAAGGTTTCATCACAAATATTTGCACAGCTTTACTGTTACCCTCGCATGATATACAAATTGGCAGCTTAATGAGAGAAATCTCTGAATCATAGATATTACAATTACAGATGCAAAACAGTCCTCTATGATTCAGTTTTGAATACTTAAAGTGCCTCGCAATATTCCATTCAAATCAACTTATTCAATGACATTGAACCCATTGAAATATACAACAGTGTGATCAACAGGAAATTGAAATGAGCAAAAACACAAGCGGCAACAAATGCAGAGACCCCAGAGCAACATTCAAGGCCATCATTTGAGCATAAGCAATTCAGTTTATTTTGCAGCGCTGTAATTCAATATCTACAATGGACACAACGGAATTAACTTCTACTCATTTTGCTTTACTATAGACTTTAGTCATGACCACGGTACGAATCATAACAATGATATGAAGAAGTTGCTGACCTGCTTGGTGTGTGTGTGTGGTTCAGTTCGGGAATGAAATAGGGCGAGGCGAAGAGAGGGAGTGAGCGAGAGAGGGATCGCAGAGGAAGAGAGGAGGTATGGGCAGTGGAAAGAGGGTGGAGGCCAAAGTAGCCTTGTGTTGCAGAGAGTTGATGAATGGGTGGGTTTAGTAACTATGTGGCCACATGCCTACGTGGTGTTTGAAAGTGTATATGTTTGTTTAGACATGCACATATGGTTGTGCTGGAACTATCTGTCTTTGCTGGCCCCTGTAAAATGTATTTGCGAGAATATGCGTCACGAGTGTGTGGTCTCTATATCACTCTGTGTCTGTGTCGTGTGTGCGTGCGTGCGGATGTGTGTGTGTGTGAGCATGCACCCGTTACTGTGTGTGTGTGTGTGCGCATGTGTGTTTGCGTGTGCCTGCACCTGATAGTGTGTTTGTCTGAGTGAGAGAGAGAGCGCGTGTACACGAGAGAGTTTGGTGTGTGTGTTTCTTCATTCTATTTTTGACAACCACCTGTTAATGACATAAAAAAAGAACTAGAGGCACTGGATCCCTGACGAGGTTGTGTCAGGAAAGGGGGTGGAGGTAAATTCCTGGGGCTTCTGCTAGTATTTTGTTGATTAAAGAATTGTGGCTGCAACACTTCAAAAAAGAAACTCTGCATATAGCCTTGAAGGTGTGACGTAGGTGGAGCAAGATCGAGTAACGGCAAGGGGCAAACCAAATACTCTGCCTCTGCTGACAACTTCAAAGCCACAATTTATCCATGGTCAATCTGGGTTTTTGTAGGAGACAGTATTATCTGATTACAGCTAAGCAACTGGACTTGCAGGATCTATTCACAGGGTCTATACCACTTAACGGTAATGTACCCATGAGCAAGATCCAACCTGTATTGCTTGAGTTAATGCAAAGTCTATTTTAAAGCGGCTATATAAAGCGGCTATGCAAAAGTAAGTGTGACTTTTGTACATTGCCCTAGATAAAGGCGTCCTCTTGGCAGGAGGAAGAAGAAATGGGGACATGTTAGAAATGTACTCGATGTCTTCCATTCTAAAGGTGACATTATTACAATTGTTGCTGGGGAGACTTATTAGTGAATGATTTATAAAAACTCAAAATCAAGTTGACTCAAAAGTAAATGTCACTTTCTCCTGTATCGGAAAGTAAAAAAAAAAAAAAGTGATCATGCATGTAAATCTTTTATACTGCCGCTGCCCAATGCAGAACCTTATACAGTGAGTGCATGGGGATGGCTGTTACCAGCACATACCGTTCAGATCCCATGTCCTGAAGCACATACTGTACAGTACACAACATAGGCATAAGGACCTCAACACCATACCACAACCCCCGATCAGGGGGACAGACCTATGTAGTGAGGTCATATTGTAATCGTTTTGCATAAATAAATTATACATACTGTATGAACAAATAATTGTTTAACAAAAATACATGTACTGCTGGTATGTATATCTGGGCCCACATAATAACATTATTAGTCTATAAGAATGCAACGCAGGGGTAGTTGTGACCTCTCTGGTCTGAACAGTGCTTCAACAGAGTTGGTCATTATGCGACTGGAAACGTTCATTCACCTGGGGAATTATTCTCCTGTCAGTGACAGAATGCTGCAGTCAGATGTGCTCAGCATTGTGATAAGTAAGTAATGAGAGAGATCGGGCCGTGTTCGAATACAGAAATGCATCCTTCCTTCCTTGTTTCCTCAAATATCTTTGAAAATGCATCCTTCCTTCCTTGCGTCCTTGAGGCAAGGAGAGATTTATACGTGATTGGATAGGTGTAAGAAATGTTATCACCCCATTACTTTCACCAATCCAACTAATTGATATCTCTGATTACTTCAAGGAAGGTAGGAGGGAAGGATGCATTTCTGAAGTATTAGAAAAGGGTCCCGGACTGCGACTTACTAAGAGACTGTAGCAGCAAATTATCTCCATAAGATGGCACTACCAGTCAGAGCTTTGTGGGGTTGCAGTACAGGACAAAATGAGCCCCCCAGAATTAAAAGGCATGCATGGCGAGGATGAATCCTAACGCGTAATATGATTAGACCAGTGTGAGGGGGATTCATACGGGACAAAGTTGGGGTTGGGTTGCCTTGTGCTGTTGTGGTCTATGGATAATACATTGCTATTACTAAAAAAAGGCTTCAAAGTTGACGAAGAGCTGAAGCATGTTGGATGGTCTGGTGTGCTATCTAAGGCTTGGAGGAGTACTTAATGCCTTATTTGGCGTGTATGGCATGGAGTTCTTTCTGAAAAGGGGACATGACACGGGAAATGTAAGGTTTATTATAGGTTAGCTGTAGTATAGCTAGAAGGATTGTATATGGTGTGGTATTAAGGTTTAGTAGGTTATATTCCATTGTATGTGCTGTCAGTACGGCAGTCCATCCACTCCTCTCTGACTGTGAGCTGCATAATAGCCAGTGGTGATACTGTGCTTCCTTCTCTCTCTGATTATATTAAGGTCCTGGCTGACGCAGAGAGAGATAAGGGGATTGCCACAGGAGGAGCGCCTGCCAGTTCTGTGCACTGTGAAGAAGAGCGATTACTCATCAACCTCCTTGTCTCTCTCTCTCGCTCTCAATTTCTCTATCACACACTTAGTGACACACACATTGAATGTAACATACAACATGCACGCACACCCTCGTCTCAGACCCTTTCTCTGTTGATTTACTCTATCAACAATTATTTCTCACATTTATCCTCGCTCTCACTCCTATTTCCCTTTCTCAATTTTGTCTAAACAAATTTCCTCTGCCATATCGCCTGACAACATTATCATTGTGAAGACAGTGTGGAAGAGAAATCACCGTTATACCGAGTACTGATGTGCACTCAGATTAACGTTTCAACAGCAGCATATCAGAAGTAACGAAAATCAAATCAAATGTATTTATAAAGCCCTTTTCACATCAGCAGATGTTACAAAGTGCTTATACAGAAACCCAGCCTAAAACACCTAACAGCAAGCAATGCAGATGTAGAAGCACGGTGGCTAGGAAAAACTCCCTAGAAAGAAACCTAGGAAGAAACCTAGAGAGGAGCCAGGCCCTGAGGGGTGGCCAGTTCTCTTCTGGCTGTGCCAGGTGGAGATTATAAGAGTACATGGCCATTAAGGCCAGATCGTTCTTCAAGATGTTCAAATGTTCATAGATGACCAGCAGGGTAAAATAATAATCACGGTGGATGTAGAGGGTGCAACAGGTCAGCACCTCAGGAGTAAATGTCAGTTGGCTTTTCATAGCTGAGCATTCAGAGGTCTAGACAGCAGGTGCGGTAGAGAGGGAGAAAGAGGGGGAGTTAAAACTCTAGCAGCAGCACGACAAGGTAGCACGTCAGATGAACAGGTCAGAGTTCCATAGCCACAGGCAAAAGAGCAGAAACTGGATCAGCAGCATGACCAAGTGGACTAGGGAGTCATTAGCCAGGAGTCATCAGGCCAGCTAGTCCTGAGGCATGGTCCTAGGACTCAGGTCCTCCGGGGAGGGGTGAGAGAGATGGGAGAATTACAGGGAGCATACTTAAGTTCACACAGGACACCAGATAAGACAGGAGAATTTCACCAGATAGGAAAGAGTGACGCTAGCCCCCCGGCACATTGACTATTGCAGCATAGATACTAGAGAATGAGACGGGAGGGAGGGATTGTGGGACACTGTGGCCCTGTCCAAGGATACCCCCGAACAGGGCCAACCAGGCAGGATATAACCCCACCCACTTTGCCAAAGCACAGCCCCCACACCACTAGAGGGATATTAACAGACCACCAACTTACTACCCTGAGACAAGGCCCACACACTTTTCCTTGATGACAGCTTTGCACACTCTTGGCATTCTCTCAACCAGCTTCACCTGGAATGCTTTTCCAACAGTCTTGAAGGAGTTCCCACATATACTGAGCAGTTGTTGGCTGCTTTTCCTTCACTCTGCAGTCCGATTCATCCTAAACCATCTTAATCTCTTTGAGGTCGGAGGGATTGAGGAGGCCAGGTCATCTGATGCAGCACTCTTTCTCGGTCAAATAGCCCTTACACAGCCGGAAGGTGTGTTTGGCCATTGTCCTGTTGAAAAACAAATGATAGTCCCACTAAGCCCAAACCAGATGGGATGGCGTATCGCTGCAGAATGCTGTGGTAGCCATGCTGGTTAAGTGTGCCTTGAATTCTAAATAAATCACAGACAGTGTCAGCAGCAAAGCACCCCCACACCATAACACCTCCTCCTCCATGCTTTATGGTGGGAAACACACATGCGGAGATCATCCGTTCACCCACACCGCGTCTCACAAAGACACGGCGGTTGGAACCAAAAGTCTCCAATTTGGACTCCAGACCGAAGGACAAATTTCCACCATTGCTCGGTTTTCTTGGCCCAAGCAAGTTTCTTATTCTTGTTGGTGTCCTTAAGTAGTGGTTTATTTGCAGCAATTCGACCATGAAGGCGTGATTCACACAGTCTCCTCTGAACAGTTGATGTTGAGATGTGTATGTTACTTGAACTCTGGACTTGGTCTTTTACCAAATAGGGTTATCTTCTGTATATAGCCCCCCCCCCCCCCCCCATATCTTGTCACCACACATCTGATTGGCTCAAACACATTAAGAAGGAAATAAATTCCACAAATGTACTTTTAAGAAGGCACACCTGTTAATTGAAATACATTCCAGGTGACTACCTCATGAAGCTGGTTGAGAGAATGCCAAGAGTGTGCAAAGCTGTCATCAAGGCAAAGGGTGGCGCTGACAGAGATTGCGACTAGCTCTTAGAAAACGTTGCAGTATTTAGTTTGTTTCTGTACTATTTTTTACATTATTAGCTCAGGAAATGTATTGTGTCATTATATACAGCCGGGAAGAGCTATCGGATATTAGAGCGGCGGTAACTCACCAGAACTACCAGCATTATGACCAGCAATACGACTTCCCTGGAGCAGATCCTTTGTTCACTCTCCCCCGATCAATTGAACTTATTCCAGAGACCGATCCAAACATCCCGGCGGAGGAGAGGCACTCGAGGCAGCCTGCTGGTTCAACTTAGGAGGTGTGCACACCACCCACCTCTTCCGAGTATTTTACTCACTAATGTTCAGTCTTTGGATAACAAAGTTGATGAGCTGAGAACAAGGATTTCTTTCCAGAGAGGCATCGGGTCCTGTAACATACTTAGTTTCACGGAAACATGGCTCTCTCGGGATACTCTGTCGGAGTCAGCATGGTAGCATTCGCGGGAAACTGAAAGTGCGAACTACCGCATTTAACAATGGCAAGGCGACTGGTAATATGGCAGAATATAAACAGTGTAGTCATTCACTCTGCAAGGCAATCAAACAAGCTAAACGTCAGCAATTCAACAGCTCAGACACGAGACGTATATGGCAGGAACTACAGACAATCACAGACTACAAAAGGAAAACACTCACCTCTGTCATCATGGAGTGCTTTGAGAGACTAGTCAAGGATCATATCACCTCTACCTTACCTGCCACCCTAGACCCACTTCAATTTGCTTACCGCCCCAATAGATCCACAGACGATGCAATCGCCATCACTCTGCACACTGCCCTATCCCATCTGGACAAGAGGAATACCTATGTCAGAATGCTGTTTATTGACTATAGCTCAGCATTCAACACCATAGTACCCTCCAAGCTCATCATTAAGCTTGAGGCCCTGGGTCTGAACCCTTGCCCTGTGCAACTGGGTCCTGGACTTCCTGAAGGGCCGCACCCAGGTGGTGAAGGTAGGAAACATCACCTCCACTTCGCTGATGCTCAACACTGAGCATCCACAAAGGTGCGTGCTCAGCCCCCTCCTGTACTCCCTATTCACCCATGACTGCGTGGACAAGCACACCTCCAACTCAGCCATCAAGTTTGCAGATGACTTAACTGTACTTAACTTAACTTAATTTTGACTTAACTTAATTTAGACTTGTCACCTAAAACCCTCACACATTTTTACAGATGCACTATTGAAGCGTTCTGTTGAGTTGTATCACCGCCTGGCTCTCCAGAGGGTGGTGCGGTCTGCCCAACGCATTCCCAGGGGCAAACTACCCGCCCTCCAAGACACCTACAGCACCCAATGTCATAGGAAGGCCAAAAAAATGATCAAGGACAACAACCACCCGAGCCACTGCCTGTTCACCCCGCTATCACCTAGAAGGCGGGGTCAGTACAGGTGCATCAAAGCTGGGACCGAGTGACTGAAAAACAGCTTCTATCTCAAGGCCAGACTGTTAAACAGATTGTTAAACAGCAATCACTATCACATTCGAGGCTGCTGCCTGTAGGCATAGACTAGGAATCACTGGCCACTTTAAGGAATGGAACACTAGTCACTTGAATAATGTTTACATATCTGGCATTACTCATCTCATATGTTTATACTGTATTCTATACTATTCTCCGGTATCTTAGTCACTTAATAATGTTTACATGTCTTGCATTATTCATCTCATACTGTATTCTATACTATTCTACGTTATCTTAGTCACTTAATGTTTACATTTCTGGCATTACTCATCTCATGTGTATATACTGTTTTCTAGACTATTCTATGGTATCTCATTCACTTAATAATGCTTACATATCTTGCATTACTCATCTCATATGTATATACTGCTTTTCTATACTATTCTACTGTATCTTAGTCATTCCACTCATCCATATGCATATAGTCTTAATTCATTCCTACTTAGACTTGTGTGTATTGGGTATATGTTGTGTAATTTGTTAGATATTAGATATTACTGCACTGTCGGAGCTAGAAGCACAAGCATTTCGCTACACCCGCAATAACATCTGCTAATCACTGGTACAATAAAATTTGATTTGATTTTAAGAATCTCAAAACAAAACATTTTGATTTGTTTAAAACTTTTTTTGTGTACTACATGATTCCATGTGTTATTTAATAGTTTTAATGTCTCAATATTATTCTACAATGTAGAATAGGTGTTCTTAAACCTTTGACCAGTAGTGTATACATATTATTTTGTATGTGGAATTTTCATTGTTGGACATAAGACTGTAAAAACACCAGGAAATCAGTTCCAAGTGATTTTAATTTAAGAAATCTGTTCCCAAGTATTCCCACCCATAATAGAGACGTGATCGTACACAAATGTAAGCAAGGTTTGAAATGAGTATGTTTTAGTCAAACATATCTGTTTGGACTTCTTGCGGTCAATTTGTAGTCTACAAATGATTTGGAATCATGTTCCTCCAGAAAAAAGTTGATGATCCCTGGTCTACACAGAATAGCTATTGCCTGGTTTAGATCTTATCTATCAGAAAGATATTATATTTTTTGCTCAGAAAACTTGGGGGGACAAATATAACCACCCGCACGTCCACCAGTTGACGAACCCTGTGGTAGACCCATTAGGGTTTCCAAACTCTCCAAAAGAATGTGGTTGTCGATGGTGTCAAAAGCCACACTAAGTTCTAGGAGCAGGAGAACAGATGCAGAGCCTTGGTCTGACACCATTAAAAGGTAATTTACCACCTTCACGAGTGCAGTCTCAGTTCAACGACACGGTCTAAAACCAGACTGTGGTGTTTCGTATACATTATTTGTCTTCGGGAAGGCAGTGAGTTGCTGCGCAACAGCTTTTTCTAAATTGTTTTAGAGGAATGGGAGATTCAATATACTCTAGGCTAATAGTTTTTAAAATTTTCGGGGTCAAGGTTTGGCTTTTTCAGGAGAGGCTTTACTACGACTTTTAGTGAGTGTGGTGCACATCTGGAGGATAGGGAGCCGTTTATTATGTTCAACAAACTAGGGCCAAGCACATGAAGCAGCCCTTTCATTAGTTTAGTTTAGAGTTCGTACAGACAATAGCAAGTCAAATTCAAGGATTTAAGTACTTTTTCAAGCACTAATATTTATTTTCAAGGACCATCAATTTGAAAATAGTTGCTATTATGCAATTGTTTCTAGTTGCCACCAGATGGCGGCATATCGCCACAACCGCCTATATTTTTTTACTAACTTACTATCTAGCTAGCTAATGGCATTTATAATCCACTTCTTCAAATCAGAGGGTTAACTAACTAGCAAATATATTAATTTTCCCCTCGCATCTAAAGCTGCCTGATAAAGCTAGCCAGTTTATAGTAAAGCTAGGATGAATGTCTGAGGCTAGCTAACGCAATAGCGGCTGTCAATGCAATGGCTGGTCTGGAGTTCATCTGAAATGTACCATTTTACACTACATGACAAAAAGTACGTGGACACCTGTTCGTCGATCATCTCATTCCAAAATCATGGGCATTAATATGGAGTGGGTCCCCCTTTTGCTGCTATAACAGCCTCCACTCTTCTTGGAAGGCTTTCAACTAGATGTTGGAGCATTGCTGCGGGGACTTGCTTCCATTCAGAAACAAGAACATTACTGAGGTGGGTGATTAGGCCTGGCTCACAGTCTGCGTTCCAATTCATCCCAAAGGTGTACGATGGGGTTGAGGTCAGGGCTCTGTGCAGGCCAGTCAGGTTCTTCCATACCGATTTCGACAAACCATTTCTGCATGGACCTCACTTTGTGCACGGGGGTATTGTCATGCCGAAACAGGAAAGGGCCTTCCACAAACTGTTGCCACAAAGTTGGAAGCACAGAACCATCTAGAATGTCACTGTATGCTGTAGAGTTAAGATTTCCCTTCACTGCAACTAAGGGGCCTAGCCCAAACCATGAAAGACAGCCCCAGACCATTATTTCTCCTCCACCAAACTTTACAGTTGGCACTGTGCATTGTGGCAGGTAGGGCACATTTCCAGTGCTCCAGAGTCTAATGACGACAAGATTTACACCACTCCAGCCGACGCTTGGTATTGCGTATGGTGATCTTAGGCTTGTGTGCGGCTGCTCGGCCATGGAAACCTATTTCATGAAGCTCCCGACGAACAGTTCTTGTGCTGATTTTGCTTCCATAGGCAGGTTGGAACTCAATAGTGTGTTGCATCTGAGGACATACAATTTTTACGCGCTACGTGCTTCAGCACTCGGTGGTCCAGTTCTGTGAGCTTGTGTGGCCTACCATTTTGCGGCTGCTCCTATACGTTTCCACTTCACAATAACAGCACTTACAGTTGACCGGGGCAGCTCTAACAAGGCAGGAATTTAACGAACTGGAAAGGTGGCATCCAATGACGTTGCAATGTTGAAAGTCACTAAGCTCTTCAGTAAGGTCATTATACTGCCAATGTTTGTCTATGGAGATCGCATGGCTGTGTGCTCGATGTTAAACACCTGTCAGCAACGGGTGTGGGTGAAATAGCCAAATCCACTAATTGCAACTTGGCTATCCTCACCAAAAGGCGATAGTTCTCTCGTATATTAAGAGTACAGCGATTGCAATGAGAAGGCATCATGTACCTTAGCATTTTTTGGGGCCGGAGTAGGTCCTGCAGATCTATGTCCAGATAAAGCGTCCGGGGTAAAAAAAAGTTCAATTAAAAAAGTAGTGTAAGGACAAAACTAAAACTAAGACCTTGGTAAACATATATACAACGTTTGATTAAATAGTTATTAGGAGTTGATACGTTTGGCAGGTAGCCAAGTAGCAACAAAGAGAACAGCAGTACGGAGACAATTCAGAAGTGCATTGTGTCACCAGTCACGTGAAAAAGGGAATGTCCGTCCAACCATTGCAGGAGACACAAAATGGCCGTCCAGTCACTCAACAAAGTATTTTATTTCCCCAAAGGATCATTTAGCTGGCCAGGTGTTGGACTGAGCAGTTCAACCACACCTCCCTAATTGGATTTCACAACAGGAACGGACATCAATTGACAGCCTCAATTGACAGCCACAGCCTCAAGACACGACAGGACACCTCACCGAACTGAATGGCTCCAGCCATTCTACACTGAAGCTAAATTAAGATGACCCTGGATGGCCCCATCACATGTGGGAACCTGTCACTCAGCAGATTGGCTTGTTGGTGTGAGAGAGGATATGATACAACTGGCTGAGACACATGTCCCTAATTCACCCTGCGGCCAAATGTATTCATAGTGCGACTGTATGGCACTGCTGGTAGGCTTGGCTGAACGTTTCTGGTGTCATCTTTAACTTTATGTAAACACAGCGAAATGCACACTGCTCTAGTCCTGGCTATTAGAAACAGACACTTACAGCACCTTCAGAAAGTATTCACACCCCTTGTCTTTTTCCACATTTTGTTGTGTTACAGCCTGAAATTAAAATTGATTACGTTTAGATTTTGTTGTCCCTGGCCTACACACAATACTCCATAATATCAAAGTGGAATTCTGTTTTTAGACATTTTTACAAATGAATTAAAATTGAAAAGCTGAAATGTCTTGAGTCAAAGTATTCAACCACTTTGTTATGACTAGCCTAAATAAGATTAGGAATAAAAATGTGCTTAACAAGTCACATAATAAGTTGCATGGACTCATTGTGTGCAAAAACAGTGTGAACTTATTTCGAATGAATACCTCATCTCTGTACACCAAACATACAGATAATTGTAAGGTCCCTCAGTCGAGCAGTGAATTTCAAACACAAATTCAACCACAAAGACCAGGGAGGTCTTCCAATGCCTCGCAAAGAAGGGCACCTATCGGTAGATGGGTAAAAGAAAGCAGACATTGATTATCTCCATATACAGTATATCGTGTATGTAAATTAGATATTTATTTACTTAATGTTCAATGTGCAAAAATGTCTACAAAACATGTTTTCACATTGTCATCTTTGTGTGTAGATGGGTGAGATTTTTTAAAAATGTAATCCATTTTGAATTCAGGCTGTAACAATACATGTGGAATCAGTCAAGGTGTATGAATACTTTCTGAAGGCACTGTATGTAGCCTCGTAGCTGGCGACGGTAGATAGAGGATGAGTCATATAGACAGAGAAGTAGAACCGCGCTTCTTCTCAACTGGTGCCCCCAGAGAAATAATCAGGTGGCAGCATACTGTAACACTTATGTTCAGAGGTTGACACTCATGTTCAGACAAAGTGATGTTCACTTTTCCATGCTCTCCCCAATCTTTGGCCGTTGCGCTTGAAGATGCGGCATTACATAACAGAAATCTGGCAACAGAATATTATTTTTTCAAACCAGCAATGTATGCAGGCAATTCCATGTGAAACTTAAAATGATCTACAATTTTTTATTTTACTTGAGCATTTATTTTACTTTTTATTTTACCTTTTTCAATTTGAATGAATAAAGATATTAGAATTGAATTTAAATTACTTTGATTCCGTTAAAATGTCAAACTGAACTATCCCATAACCTGTCTATATGGTACAACTTCCTGTGGTAAATAAAGGAACGTGTTTGGGGGAAGTTGAGACGTCAGTCATCATTAGCGTGCCTTGGACCCAGTCAATAATTAATTCCAGCCACAACATTGAAGATATAGGTGTGGTGTTCCAAAAAGATCCCAAAGCTGTTAGGTCTATTATTGTGGTACCATAACAAGGATAATTAGGGTCAGGCTAGAAGGAAAGGCCTATGTTTAGCACCATCGAGCCACAAATAGTGGAGTGCCCTTGATTGGGGTTATGAAATGTGCTTAGTTGTGATCTTACAGGTTGGATGGGAATGCGTGACTGTTGCCAATGCCAACGATTTTACCCTCCTCCATCAATGGGGCTTTTGTCATTCCTGTGCAAAATGTATACTTGGCAAAAGAAAGTGGCACCAGTGTAGAGTTAATGCAACAATAATCAGTTTTGGCCAGTGTTAACCTCTTATACTGTATGTAACTAAATGCAATTCAAACCAGGGTGTCTGTAGTGACGTTTCTAGCACTGAAATGCAGTGCCTTAGACCACTGCGCCACTCGGGAGCCCAAATGTAGCCTCACTATTGTTATTTTACTTCTGCTCTTTTTATGGCTGCATCCCGCTACCGGGATCGATATGACAACAGCCAGTGAAAGTGCAGGGCGCCAAATTCAAACAACAGAAATCTCATAATTAAAATTCCTCAAACATACGTGTCTTATATAATTTTAAAGGTAATCTTGCTGTTAATCCCACCAAAGTGTCCGATTTCAAATATGCTTTTCGGCGAAAGCACTACAAACGATTATGTTAGGTCACACCAAACCACAATAAGCACAGCCATTTTTCCAGCGAAAGATAGCAGTCAGAAAAAGCAGAAATAGAGATAAAATTAATCCCTATCCTTTGATTATCTTCATCAGATGACTGTCATAGGGCTTCATGTTACACAATACATGCATGTTTTGTTTGATAAAGTTCATATTTATAACAAAAAATCGGAGTTTACATTGGCGCGTTACATTCACTAGTTCCAAAAACATCAAGTTATTTTGCATAGACACATCGTTTCAACAGAAATACTCATCATAAATGTAGATGATAATACAAGCTATACACATGGAATTATAGATATACCTCTCCTTAATGCAACCGCTGTGTCAGATTTCAAAAACACTTTAAGGAAAAAGCAAATCATGCAATAATCTGAGACGGAGCTCAGAACAATAGCCAAATTAGCCGCCATGTTGGGGTCAACAGAGAATTAGATTGACTTCAGAAGAGCGGTGGAACGGAGGTCCTCCTCATGTGAACGCGCATGTGAAAGCATGGTCAGCTCGTGGCAGATCTGACTAATTCCTGTCTCCTTCGGCCCCCCTTCACATTAGAGTCATCAGACAAAGTTCTATTGACATCTAGTGGAAGCCGTAGGAAGTGAAAACTCATCAATATCTTGCTGTAATTTCAATGAGAGCTTGGTTGAAAATCTGCCACCTCAGAAAGAATTCAAATAGGAAGTGGAACTTCTCAGGTTTTTGCCTGCCATATGAGTTCTGTTATACTCACAGACATAATTCAAACAGTTTTAGAAACTTCAGAGTGTTTTCTATCCAATACTAATAATATGCATATATTAGCAACTGGGACTGAGGAGCAGGCAGTTTACTATGGGCACCTCTGTGCACCTTTCATCCAAGCTACTCAATACTGCCCCTGCAGCCATAAGAAGTTAATTATTTGTTACTTTTATTAAAAAATTAAAAAATACATCTTACAACTGCATTGTTGGTTAAGATCTTGTGAGTAGGCATTTCACTGTAAGGTCTAGTACACCTGCTGTATTCGGCGCATGTTACAAACAAAATTTGATTTGAACGGATGATCTCCGCATGTGTGGTTCCCACCGTGAAACATGGAGGAGCAGGTGCCTTGCTGGTGACACTGTCTGTGATTTACTTAGAATTCAAGGCACACTTAACCAGCATGGCTACCACAGCATTCTGCAGCAATACGCAATCCCATCTGGTTTGCGCTTAGTGGGACAATCATTTGTTTTTCAACAGGACAATGAACCAACACACCTGCAGGCAGTTTAAGGGCTATTTGACCAAGAAGGAGAGTGATGGAGGGCTGCATCAGATGACCTGGCCTCTACAATCATCCGACCTCAACCCAATTGAGAGGGTTTGGGATGAGTTGGACCACAGAGTGAAGGAAAAGCAGCCAATAAGTGCTCAGCATATGGGGAAACTCCTCCAAGACTGTTGGAAAAGCATTCCAGGTGAAGCTGGTTGAGAGAATGCCAAAAGTGTGCAAAGCTGTCATCAATGCAAAGGGTGGCTACTTGGAAGAGGTTACTACATGATTCCATATGTGTTATTTCATCGTTTTGATGTCTTCCCTCTTATTCTAGTAAAAAAAAAAAAAACTTGAATGAGTAGTTAAAAAAATTGACTGGTACTGTATAAGCAAAAACGTCAGTCGAAAACGGTACCAGAACCACGCAGGTCCCTAAAACAGGGGACTTTACATCTATTAAATTGCAACTATTTGCGGAGGTAGACAATTGTTGAGTGTTAAATGTAACACTATTAGAGTTGATGTAACACTTGTATTTTTTCTCACTCTCAACTCCAACTTTACAGTCGACCCCCTTGCTCTCAAATTCAGCAATATGGAACAACAATAGCCGTGTGCAACCAGATGCAGTGCTATGAAAATGCCAATTGGGGTTGTGTACTGACCATGCCATTCTTATTGACCTCAGAAGATAAGAGGCCACACTGGCTGGACCGAGGTATCACTGGACAGTCTCTTACTGGCCAGGACTACTTGGCGTTCACAAGGCAATTAGTGTCTAATGTCCATCTCTGTATAGTTAAAGTGACTATGCATATATGATAAACAGAGAGTAGCAGCAGCGTAAAAAGAGGGCTTGGGGGCTGCTGCACACAATGCAAATAGTCCGGGTAGCCATTTGATTACCTGTTCAGGAGTCTTATGGCTCGGGGGTAAAAACTGTTGAGAAGCCTTTTTGTCCTAGACTTGGCACTCCGGTACCACTTGCCATGCGATAGTAGAGAGAACAGTCTATGACTGGGGTGGCTGGGGTCTTTGACAATTTTTAGGGCCTTCTTCTTACACCGCCTGGTGTAGAGGTCCTGGACGGCAGGCAGCTTAGCCCATGTGATGTACTGGGCCGTACACACTGCCGTCAGTAGTGCCTTGCGATCAGAGGCCGAGCAATTGCCGTACCAGGCAGTGATGCAACCAGTCAGGATGCTCCCGATGTTGCATCTGTAGAACCTTTTGAGGATCTCAGGACCCATGCCAAATCTTTTTAGTTTCCTGAGGGGGAATAGGCTTTGTCGTGCCCTCTTCATGACTGTCTTGGTGTGTTTGGACAATTCTAGTTTGTTGTTGATGTGGACACCAAGGAACTTGAAGCTCTCAACCTGCTCCACAACAGCCCCGTCGATGAGAATGTGGGTGTGCTCGGTCCTCCTTTTCCTGTAGTCCACAATCATCTCCTTAGTCTTGGTTATGTTGAAGGATAGGTTGTTATTCTGGCACCACCCGGCCAGGTCTCTGACCTCCTCCCTAAAGGCGGTCTCATCGTTGTCAGTGATCAGGCCAACCACTGTTGTGTCATCTGCAAACTTAATGATGGTGTTGGAGTCGTGCCTGGCCATGCAGTCGTGGGTGAACAGGGAGTACAGGAGGGGACAGAGCACGCACCCCTGGGGAGCTTCAGTGTAGAGGATCAGCGTGGCAGATGTGTTGCTACCTACCCTCACTACCCAGGGGCGGCCCGTCAGGAAGTCCAGGATCCAGTTGCAGAGGGAGGTGTTTAGTCCCAGGGTCCTTAGCTTAGTGATGAGCTTTGAGGGTACTATGGTGTTGAACGCTGAGCTGTAGTCAATGAGTAGCATTCTCACATAAGTGTTCCTTTTGTCCCAGGTGGGAAAGGGCAGCGTGGAGTGCAATAGAGATTGAATTATCTGTGGATCTGTTTGGGCGGTATGCAAATTGGAGGGGGTCTAGGGTTTCTGGGATAATGGTGTTGATGTGAGCCATGACCAGGCTTTCAAAGCACTTCATGGCTACAGACGTGAGTGCTACGGGTCAGTAGTCATTTAGGCAGGTTACCTTAGTGTTATTGGGCACAGGGACTATGGTGGTCTGCTTGAAACATGTTGGTATTACAGACTCAGTCAGGGACAGGTTGAAAATGTCCGTGAAGACACCTGCCAGTTGGTCAGCACATGCTTGGAGTACACGTCCTGATAATTCGTCTGGCCTTGCAGCCTTGTGAATGTTGACCTGTTTAAAGGTGTTACTCACATCGGCTACAGAGAGAGTGATCACACAGTCATCCGGAACAGCTGATGCTCTCATGCATGTTTCAGTGTTGCTTGCCTCGAAGCGAGCATAGAAGTAATTTAGCTCGTCTGGTAGGCTCGTGTCACTGGGTATCTCGCGGCTGTGCTTCCCTTTGTATTGTGTAATAGTCCTGCCACATCCGACAAGTTTCGGAGCCGGTGTAGTACGATTCAATCTTAGTCCTGTATAGACACTTTGCCTGTTTGATGGTTTGTCTGAGGGCATAGCGGGATTTATTATAAGTGTCTGGGTTAGAGTCCCATTCCTTAAAGGGGCAGCTCTACCCTTTAGCTCAGTGCAGATGTTGCCTGTAATCCATGGCTTCTGGTTTGGGTATGTACGTACGGTCACTGTGGGGGCAACGTCATCATTGCACTTATTGATGAAGCCCGTGACTGATGTGGCGTACTCCTCAATGCCATCGGATAGAATCCCGGAACATATTACAGTCTGTGCTAACAAAACAGTCCTGTAGCTTAGCATCTGTGTCATCTGACCACTTCTTTATTGACCGAGTCACTGGTGCTTCCTGCTTTAGTTTTTCCTTGTAAGCAGAAATCAGGAGTATAACATGATGGTCAGATTTGCCAAATGGAGGGTGAATGGAGAGCTTTGTACACGTCTCGGTGTGTGGAGTAAAGGTGGTCTAGAGTTTTTTTCCCTCTGGTTGCACATTTAACATGCTGGTAGAAATTAGGTAAAACGGATCTAAATTTGCATTAAAGTCCCCGGCCACTAGGAGCGTCGCCTCTGGATGAACGTTTTCCTTTTTGCTTATGCCCTTATACAGCTAATTGAGTGCGGACTTAGTGCCAGCATTGGTTTGTGGTGGTAAATAGATAGCTACGAAAAATATAGATGAAAACTCTCTTGGTAAATAGTGTGGTCTACAGCTTATCATGACATACTCGACCTCAGGCGAGCAAAACCTTGAGACTTCCATAATATTAGATTTTGTGCACCAGCTGTTGTTTACAAATATACACAGGCTGCCACCCCTTCTCTTACTGGAGTTAGCTGTACTATCTTGCCGACGCAGCGTAAATCCTGCCAGCTGTATTTTATCCATGTCGTTGTTCAGCCACAACTCGGTGATACATAAGATATTACCGTTTTTAAATGTCCCGTTGGTAGGATATTCGTGATCGTAGTTCGCCTATTTTGTTATCCAATGATTGTACGTTGGCTAATAGGACTGACTGATGGTAGAGGCAGATTACCCACTCGCAGTCGGATCCTTACAAGACCGATGTACCCGATGTCTCTTTCTCATGCGAATGATGGTGATGAGGGCCTTCTCGGGTATCTGAATTAAGTCCTTTGCGTCTGACTTGTTGTAGAAAAAAATAGATGTCCGGTACGAGGTGAGTAATCGCTGTCCTGATGTCCAGAAGCTCTTTTCGGTCATAAGAGACGGTGGCAGAAACATTATGTACAAAATAAGTTACAAATAAAAAACACACAATAGCACAATTGGTTGAGAGCTCGTAAAACTGCAGCCATCTCCCCCGGCGCCATTATGTCTCATAACCTGCCAGAAGGACAACAGTCTCAACAGCACGTTACCAATCTCGGCTTTATGGGAGAGTGGCCAGACGGAACCACTCCTGGGAAAAGGCACATGACAGCATGCCTGCAGTTTTCAAAAATGCACACGAAAGACTCTGAGATCATAAGGCAAAAGATTCTTTGGTCAGATGAGACAAAAGTCTTACTCTTTGGCCTGAATGCAAGGCGCCGTGTCTGGAGAAAACCAGGCACAGCTCATCACCATCATCATCATCACTTATCACCATCCCTACCGTGAAGCACGGTGGTGGCAGCATCATGGTGTGTTGTGAAATCTGTTATGAATGTATTGTAATGTTTTTAAAATTGGATAACTGCCTTAATTTGCCAGACCCCAGGAAGAGTAGCTACCGCCTTGGCAGCAGCTAATGGGGATCCATAATAAATACAAATACAAATACGAATGGTATGGAGATACTTTTCAGCGACAGTGACTGGGAGACTGGTAAGGATAGAGGGAACAATGAATGAAACCAAATAGATGCAAATCCTTGATGAGAACCTGCTTCAGAGTGCAAACTACCTTAGACTGGGGTGAAGATTTATGTTCTAACAGGACAATGACCCCAAGCATACAGCCTAAGCGATGCTGGAATGGCTTCAGAACAAGAATGTGAAAGTCCTTCAGTGGCTCAGACATGAATTCCATTGAAAATCTGTGGAAAGATTGTACCACCGCTGCTCCCCAAGGAAGAATGGGAGAAAATCCCCAAATCCAGATGTGCAAAGCTGATACAGAAATACCCAAGACGATTCAAAGCTGTTATCATGGCCAAATATACTGACTCGGGTGTGAATACTTTTGTTATGTAAAGGAGACATTTCTGTATTTCATTTTCAATACATTTTTGAAAACATTTCTAAAACACGTTTTCATTTTGTCGTTGTGTGTAGCTGGGTGAACATGTATTTATTTTTTTATTCTTTTTTAGTTCAGGCTGTAACACAACAAACTGTGGAATACGTCAAGGGGTATGAATACTTTCTGAAGGCACTGTAAATGGTTCCCTAGTTTGTTCTGTTACATGGTAGTAGAATAAAGTGTAGTTACAATGTATCAGTTGCTTGGACTTAATTAATCAAGATCTACAGTTGAAGTCGGAAGTTTACATACACTTAGGTTGGAGTCAATAAAACTCGTTTTTCAACCACTCCACAAATGTCTTGTTAACAAACTATAGTTTTGGTAAGTCGGTTAGGACATCTACTTTGTGCATGACACAAGTAATTTTTCCAACAATTCTTTACAGACAGATTATTTCAGATTTTGTGCCTTTAAACAGCTTGGAAAATTCCAGAAAGTGATGTCATGGCTTTAGAAGCTTCTGATAGGCTAAATGACATCATTAGGGTATACCTGTGGATGTATTTCAAGGCCTACCTTCAAACTCGGTGCCTCTTTGCTTGACATCATGGGAAAATCAAAAGAAATCAGCCTAGACCTAAAAAAAAAAATTGTAGACCTCCACAAGTCTGATTCATCCTTGGGAGCAATTTCCAAATGCCTGAAGGTACCACGTTCATCTGTACAAACAATAGTACGCAAGTATGAACACCATGGGACCACGCAGCCGTCATACCGCTCAGGAAGGAGATGCGTTCTGTCTCCTAGAGATGAACGTACTTGGGTGCGAAAAGTGCAAATCAATCCCAGAACAACAGCATAGGACCTTGTGAAGATGCTGGAGGAAACAGGTACAAAAGTATCTATAGCCACAGTAAAACAAGTCCTAAATCAACATAACCTGAAAGGCTCCTCAGCAAGGAAAAAGCCACTGCTCCAAAACCGCCATAAAAAAGCCAGACTACGGTTCACAACTGCACATGGGGACAAAGATCGTACTTTTTGGAGAAATGTCCTCTGGTCTAATGAAACAAAACTAGAACTGTTTGGCCATAATGACCATTATGTGTGGAGGAAAAAGGGGGAGGCTTGCAAGCCGAAGAACACCATCCCAACCATGAAGCACGGGAGTGGCAGCATCATATTGTGGGGGTGCTTTGCTGCAGGAGGGACTGGTGCACTTCACAAAATAGATGGCATCAGGAGAAAGGAAAATTATGTGGATATATATAAGCAACATCTCAAGACATCAGTCAGGAAGTTTTAAAGCTTGGTCGCAAATGGGTCTTCCAAATGGACAATGACCCCAAGCGTACTTCCAAAGTTCTGGCAAATGGCTTAAGGACAACAAAATCAAAGTATTGGAGTGGCCTCAATCCTGTAGAAAATTTGTGGGCAGAACTGAAAAAGTGTGTGCGAGCAAGGGGGCCTACAAACCTGACTCAGTTACACCAGCTCTGTCAGGAGAAATGGGCCAAAATTCACCCAACTTATTGTACCCAAAACATTTGACCCAAATTAAACAATTTAAAGGCAACGCTACCAAATACTAATTGAGTGTACGTAAACTTCTCACCCACTGGGAATGTGATGAAAGAAATAAAAGCTGAAGTAAATCCTTCTCTCTACTATTATTCTGACATTTCACTTTCTTAAAATAAACTGGTGATCCTAACTGACCTAAAATAGGGGATTTTTACTAGGATTAAACGTCAGGATTTGTGAAAAACTGAGTTTAAATGTATTTGGCTAAGGTGTATGTAAACTTCCGACTTCATAACACACTACTGTGTGTATTACATATTGTAAATATATGCTCATAAACATCTGTGTTATACTCAGACAAATGGAATGCTTGGGTGTTCTTGGGCAAAGGTGTGTCCAAAGCTATGTAGGGAAATAAACAGAACCTGAGAAAGGGTACATATGGATGTCTGTAAAAGAAAGCCAAGATGAATCAAGAAAATGGTTGTCCGTGAGAACCTGTAGGAGTGGAGGGATATTTAAACAAAGGGGTGAGAGAGAGAGGGAGAGGAAGAGAGAGTTAAAATTATCCTCCTAGCGCAAATCCTTTTCAATCTGATCGGTGTTTGGGGATGGACTAACTAGCTTGGGACTGTAGCTTGTGACCAGGTAAGAAAACTTATTCACCCTAAAAACACTTATTACTCCTTGATGGTTGCACTTTTTTTATATATATACAAATCTAAAAAGGTATTTTTGGATTACCTTCAGGATAATCTGCTTTGCTTTGTCCAAACGGTTGAGAGCCTGGCTATAACTGTATTTTAAAAACAGAGAGTTGAGTCTTTCTGATTGAAAGTAAATGTCTCAAGTTGTAGGGTGCTGTTCTTACTCTCTGGTGATGTCTTGGATTCAGAAGAAAAAGGTAGTATAAAACAATGTGCTCAAATTTGTTGGCATAGCTTTTATTGATCTCACTCACTGTATAAGAGTGTTAGTAATTGTCAAGACACTTCACCTGGAATTCTACGAATGCCTATAATATGTCACTTGGAATAGGTAAATGTTTTTTCATGTAAATCAATTCTACAATAGACAGATTTTCCATAGGATCAAATGTGCTATTTCAACTTTAGTATATAGGGGCATGATCTGAAATTGTCACGTCAAACTAAGTCGTACAAATAGATAAGTTGCGACTGCTTATTTAGGAATAAAATAATTCCTTTGGAGTAACCAAATGTATTGCTGCAATTGTGCATGTTTGTTTTCAAGCTGCATTGGGATTTGGATGATGTATTATTTATTACTATTGGTAATTTTTCCATTTTCAACATGTATGGTCATTTCTGAAATCTTGTTTGTTAACTGCATATTTTCTCAAGTTCATACTGTGGTATTGTGATTACGCTTCACTAGATATAGAATAGAGAAGTAGATTGAAATGTCAAGAAGAACCCTTTTGAAACCCTTTTTTCTAAAAGTGTAATGCTATACCACAACATGATGATTGACTAGCGACACTGAATAGAGAATTTGTACGAAATAGTTGGATAACAAGGTATTTCCCCAGTACATAAACACTTCCACTGTGCCAAGTCGGGTTTGGATAGTGCTAGTTTACAGAGTCAATGGGAACTTAGTGTTTGAAGTCAGACGATCACCTTGGTTGTGTTAACGGGAATATTCACCACTATAGGCATATTTCTCAGTCCAATGACTTCTTTCAGCTGTTCTCTGGATGGTGTTGTGGCCACATGCTTGTGTCGAGGTCATGACATGACCTTTGACCCAGGCCCACGTTTGGCAACTTCAAATATTTGGCATCTCTACTTACTTGCGGTGACACAGAACCAATTATTTATTTGTTGCAGATATTTGTTATTGGTCATAAGAATACTGCATTTCACAAGTTATTTTAGAACGAAAGATTTAGATCATTTCCTGTCCTCTGTGGATTATAATGAAACATTGGCTCTTCTGCTGCATCAACTAATCTATGGTCAGAATAAGTGTCTGTGTTTTATTCTTAACACACTTGGAGTTTTTGAAGGCATGGTATACAGTTGTACAGGAGACACCTGTCCTGCAGGATCCTGATACTGTAGCTGCCCAGCGGTAAATGTCACATCGCATCATGGTTGAGGTTAAGTCGGGCACAACGTTTAGACCTTTGCGTTAACCCTTGCAGTGAGGTTAACATGGCTCAGCCTATTTATATGAAGTGTTATCAGCAAGCATGTTTAACAAGCCAAAATTAAGGGTCTGTTGATCACATGTTCCTGTTACTCATTTTTAAAAACTCCAGTTAACAAAACACTTGTTGGAAACAGCATGGGTCCCACTTAGACTATGTTTTAGTAATTACATGGATGGACCAGTCTGTGGTGGTACACTGTACTTGTAGCACAGAGGGGTATGGCACAGGTGCCCAGAGAATGAATAAGAGCCACACTGTACGTGTTAAAGGGCAACTCCACCACTTTTCAACCCCATTTTCATTATCTCCAGCACAATAGAAGTGTCAACATGTGAACATGGCACATTTCTAAGTTTTGTAGAAAAAAATATAAAGTAAAAAATGACAATCAAATGTTAAAACATTTTATAAACAGTGACTTTCAAAAACTGAGATTTGCGATGACATGGGGAGCAAGAAAATACCCTCCTTTGGACTAGAAACTTGTTGCAGGTTTTGAAAATCACTGTTTTAAAAAAAACTTTTAATCCTGCCCTGTGATGTCACAGAGAAGCATTTTGGGGGGGACTTTTTAACCACAGATCATAGAAACAAGCTGTTTCACATATGCAGACACTGGTTTGGTGCTGGAGATTATGAATATGAGGTTGAAAAGTGGCAGAATTGTCCTTTAAGTGATGAGAGCAAAAGGTTTTAAGGTTTTATTTATATTTCTACACAGTTAATGTGCTAAGTATATACCCATGATATAATATATGATATGATACAAACCCATTAAGTGATATATTGTACAATTTTAAAACTTACATTTCGATCTAGGTTAAAGGAAATTGTGTACCATTCTTAGCACCTACAATATACTGAACACTTATTCTATGACATTATTTGTGGAGTGCAAATATTTGCAAATACTCTGTGAACAGTTATATGCTAGCATATTCTATATATTGCGTCAAGGTTAACCCTTGTCTCCTCTCTACTCTTTCTAATTGATCACAGGCTTTCATTAGTCTCGTTCAAGCAAGAGGGGGAATCACTGCGCCATGTTTACATGCCAATCAGCCATGTTCAATACGCATGACGTGGGGCATGAATCAAGCACAGCAGGGCACAGGGAGGAAAAGCTTCTTAAAAGCAACAGGACAGGGCATATGGAGACGTCAACCCACGTCTGGCCTGAATTGGCTTGTGGCCTGTAGACTGGCCCAGCTTCTCTGACCCATGTGATAACGATGCTTTGACTTTCTGGTGTGAGCAGGCCAGGGCCAATCCTCTGCCCTACCATCAGGTATTAATCCTCGGAATCCTATTAGTAAGTCAACCTTTAGAGGAGGAAAGTCCCTCTGGGTCAGAAGACTTTGACTTGCCAAGGCTTGGGAAGATTCTTTGTGCGTAGGTAATCGCCCAAAACAATGACATTTTGTCATTTTCATTATTAAAAGGGATAGGATTTTCAGGATTTTGCCAATGAGGCCCTTTACCTACTGCCCCAGAGTCAGATGAACACGTGGATGTCATTTTTATGTCTCTGCGTACAGTTTGAAGGAACTTACTAACTAGCGTTAGCACAATTGTAAAATATCATTAGCATAACGAACAGAAGTCTATGGTATCTCCTTGCATGCTAGCAGATACCCATAGACTTCCAGTCATTGCGCTAGTTAGCATTGGCTCGCGTAACTACCTCTAACTTCCTTCATACTGGACACAGATATAAAAATGGTATCCATGAGTTCATCTGACTCTGGGGAAGTAGATGAAGGGCCTCGTTGCCAAAATCCTGAAGTGTTCCTTTAAAGGCAGCTAACAGATGACTTATAACCTATAGGAAGTATCAATGTTACTGTGATTGCTCTATAAAGGGGCAGTGAAGCAGAAAGGAGCAAAGAAGTAGAAACATATGATAATGATGATTTGAGCAAGACTTGGTAAGACTAATCTAAAAATGATGTCCTTTATGATGGCTCTGAATTTACAGTACCAGTCAAAAGTTTGGACACACCTAATCATTCAAGGGTTTTTCTGAATTTTTACTATTTTCTACATTGTAGAATAATAGTGAATACATAAAAAATATGAAATAACACATATGGAATCATGTAGTAACCAAAAAAGTGTTAACCTCTACTTCCTCACAAACCCGGATCCGGGAGCACCCCCATCAGTACTCCACCATTTTCTTACTGCATCAGTAGCTATCACAAATTCGACCAAATAAAGATATAAATAGCCACTAACCAAGAAACAACTTCCTCAGATGACAGTCTGATAACATATTTATTGTATAGCATATGTTTAGTTAGAAAAATGTGCATATTTCAGGTATAAATCATAGTTTACCTGTAAAGGCGGTCCTCCTCCTCTTCAACCGAAGAGGAGGAGTAGTGATGGAACCAAGGCGCAGCGTTGTGAAATGACATATTTAATAAAGACAAGACAAAACAACAAAGACAGAAAACGAACTATACTTGAATAAACTAACAAAATAACAAAACGAATGTGTAGACAAACCTAGTCATACGAACTTACAATAAAACACAAAGAACGCACAAACAGGGAAAAATAGGCTACACAAAAATGACGATGTACAAACATACCGAACAGTCCCGTATGGTGCGACAAACACTGACACAGGAGACAACCACCCACAACGAACACTGTGAAACAACCTACCTAAATATGACTCTCAATTAGAGGAACGCCAAACACCTGCCTCTAATTAAGAGCCATACCAGGCAACCCTTAAACCAACATAGAAACAGAAAACATAGAATGCCCACCCAAACTCACGTCCTGACCAACTAACACATACAACAAACTAACAGAAATAGGTCAGGAACGTGACATAACCCCCCCCATAAGGTGCGAACTCCGGGCGCACCAGCACAAAGTCTAGGGGAGGGTCTGGGTGGGCATCTGACCACGGTGGTGGCTCAGGCTCAGGGCGAGGTCCCCACCCCACCATAGTCAATCCCAGCTTACATCTCCCCCTACAAATGACCACCCTCATATTACACCTAAATCTTTTAGGTAACATCGACACAAGGGGCAGCACCGGGATAGAGGGATAGCTCAGGACAGAGGGATAGCTCA
The DNA here is from genome assembly GCF_029448725.1 of Salvelinus fontinalis. Taxonomy (NCBI): domain Eukaryota; kingdom Metazoa; phylum Chordata; class Actinopteri; order Salmoniformes; family Salmonidae; genus Salvelinus; species Salvelinus fontinalis. The sequence continues at coordinate 38,482,971 of NC_074696.1, read as the reverse complement.
GGACAGAGGGATAGCTCAGAATAGAGAGGTATCTCAGGATAGAGAGGTAGCTCAGGATAGAGGGGCAACTCCGGACTGAAAGGCAGCTCCGGACAGAGAGACAGCTCTGGACTGAGGGGCAGTTCTGGATAAATAGCCGCTCTGGGCTGAGGGGCAGCTCATGGCTGGCTGACGGCTCTGGACGCTCATGGCTGGCTGACGGCTCTGGACGCTCATGGCTGGCTGACGGCTCTGGACGCTCATGGCTGGCTGACGGCTCTGGACGCTCATGGCTGGCTGACGGCTCTGGACACTCATGGCTGGCTGACGGCTCTGGACACTCATGGCTGGCTGACGGCTCTGGACGCTCATGGCTGGCTGACGGCTCTGGACGCTCATGGCTCACTGACGGCTCTGGCAGATCCTGTCTGGTTGGCGGCTCTGGCAGATCCTCTCTGGTTGGCGGCCCTGGCAGATCCTCTCTGGTTGGCGGCTCTGGCAGATCCTGTCTGGTTGGCGGCTCTGGCAGATCCTGACTGACGAATGGCTCTAGCGGCTCCTGACTGACTAACGGCTCTGACGGCTCGGGACAGACGGGCGGCTCTAATGGCTCGGGACAGACGGATGGCTCAGACGGCGCTGGGGAGACGGATGGCTCAGATGGCGCTGGGGAGACGGATGGCTCAGATGGCGCTGAGGAGACGGATGGCTCAGATGGCGCTGCGGAGACGGATGGCTCAGATGGCGCTGCGGAGACGGATGGCTCAGATGGCGCTGCGGAGACGGATGGCGCTGCGGAGACGGATGGCTCAGACTGATCCTGTCTGGCGGAAGGCTTTGGCTGCTCCTGTCTGGCGGAAGGCTCTGTAGGCTCATGGCAGACGGGCAGTTCATGCGGCGCTTGGCAGACGGACAGTTCAGGCGCCGTTGGGCAGACGGCAGACTCTGGCCGGCTGAGACGCACTGTAGGACTGGTGCATGGTGCCGGAACTGGAGGCACCGGACTGGAGACACGCACTTCAAGCCTAGTGCGGGGAGCAGGGACAGGGCACACTGGACTCTCAAAGCATACTATATGCCTGGTGCGTGGTACCGGCACTGGTGGCACCGGGCTGAGTGCACGCACATCAGGACGAGTACGGGGAGAAGGAACAGTGTGTACAGGGCTCTGGAGACGCACAGGTGGCTTAGTGCGTGGTGCCGGAACTGGAGGCACTGGACTGGAGACACGCACCATAGAGAGAGTGCGTGGAGGAGGAACAGGGCTCTGAAAACGCACTGGAAGCCTGGTGCGTGGTGTAGGCACTGGTGGTACTGGGCTGGGGCGGGGAGGTAGCGCCGGAAATACCGGACCGTGCAGGCGTATTGGCTCCCTTGAACACTGAGCCTGCCCAACCTTACCTGGCTGAATGCTCCCCGTCGCCCGACCAGTGCGGGGAGGTGGAATAACCCGCACCGGGCTATGTAGGCGAACCGGGGACACCATGCGTAAGGCTGGTGCCATGTAAGCCGGCCCAAGGAGACGTACTGGTGGCCAGATATGTAGAGCCGGCTTCATGACATTTGGCTCAATGCCCAATCTAGCCCTACCAGTGCGGGGAGGTGGAATAACCCGCACCGGGCTATGCACACGTACAGGAGACACCGTGCGCTCTACTGCGTAACACGCCGTCTGCCCGTACTCCCGCTCTCCACGGTTAGCCTGGGAAATGGGCGCAGGTCTCCTACCTGCCCTCCTACCTGCCCTTGGCCTACTACCTCTTAGCCCCCCCCAAGAAATTTTTGGGGTATGACTAGGTACCATTGCAGCCACCATCACAACTCTCACCAAAGCAACTAGAATAACTACAGAGACCATCGTGTATTACCTAATTACTCATCATAAAACATTTCTTAAAAATACACAGCGTACAGCAAATGAAAGACACAGATCTTGTGAATCCAGCCAATATTTCAGATTTTCTAAGTGTTTTACAGCGAAAACACAATATAGCGTTATATTAGCTTACCACAATAGCAAACATCACAACAGCATTGATTCAAGCCAAAAATAGCGATAACGTATAAACCACCAAAATTTATTAATTTTTTCACTAACCTTCTCAGAATTCTTCAGATGACAGTCCTATAACATCATATTACACAATGCATATAGAGTTTGTTCGAAAATGTGCATATTTAGTGGCACAAATCGTGGTTATACAATGAGAAAAGTTGCCAAGCTGCCCAGAAAATGTCGGGAGAAATCTTTGGAGAGGCACCTATTCTAATCAGTAACTAATCCAAAACTTGACTAAAAAATACAGGTTGGACAGCAAATGAAAGACAAATTAGTTCTTAATGCAATCGCTGTGTTACATTTTTAAAATGAACGTTACTTCAACATACAGCGTGCGCTAAAGCGAGACCGCACCGAAATTCATGGCGGAATTATTATTTGACATTTGTCAACATAAATACGAATGAACAACATAAAGATTGCTTACTATTTGCTGAGCTTCCATCAGAATCTTGGGCAAGGTGTCCTTTCTCTAGAACAATCGTCTTTTGGTTGAAAGATGTCCTCTTCTCCTGTAGAACTAGCAGCTAACAATAGCCACCCACTGGAGAGGTGTCCAACTCGTTAAAGCGCGTGACAAAGAAATCCCAGAAAATTGCAAAAAACTGATATAAACTGCTATAAGTCGGTTTAAATTAACTACCTTATGATGTCTTTAACACCTATAACGAATAAAAACATGACCGGAGATATAGAACTGCTAAAACGAAAGCTTTTGCAGGACGCCATTGTGATGTCCCTCTTGCGCCAGACGCCCCGTGGAAAAGAAGGGTACTTCCGTTCCATGAGCTTTTATAGTGGCCCAGATGGTGCAATCCACTCCATTAAAATTCTCACCGCTTACTGACATCTAGAGGAAGGCGTATGCAGTGCATGTAGCCCCATAGCTTACATGGGGACTTATAAACTGACCTTAGAACAGGGACCTCGATTTCAGAAATCTCACTTCCTGACAGGAAATGTGCTGCAGAATGAGTTCTGTTTCACTCAGAGAAATAATTCAAACGGTTTTAGAAACTAGAGTGTTTTCTATCCAATAGTAATAATAATATGCATATTGTACGAGCAAGAATTGAGTAAGAGGCAGTTCAATTTGGGAACAAATTTTTACAAAGCCGAAATGGCGCCCCCTATTGACAAGAATTAAACAAACAAAACAATATTTTAGATTTTAGATTCTTCAAAGTAGAATCTTTGCATTGATGACAGCTTTGCAAACTCTTGGCATTCTCTCAACCAGCTTCACCTGGAATTCTTTTCCAAGATTCTTGGCATTCTCTCAACCAGCTTAACCTGGAATGCTTTTCCAACAGTCTTGAAGGAGTTCCCACATATGCTGAGCACTTGTTGGCTGCTTTTCCTTCACTCTGCTGTCCCATTCATCCCAAACCATCTCAATCAGGTTGAGGTTGGGTGATTGTAGAGGCCAAGTCATCTGATGCAGCACTCCATCACTCTCCTTCTTGGTCAAATAGCCCTTACACAGCCTGGAGGTGTGTTGGGTCATTGTCCTGTTGAAAAACAAATGATAGTCCCACTAAGTGTAAACCAGATGGGATAGCGTATTGCTGTAGAATTCTGTGGTAGCCATGCTGGTTAAGTGTGCCTTAAATTCTAAATAAATCACCAGCAAAGCACCCCCACACCCTCACACCTCCTCCTCCATGCTTCACAGTGGGAACCACACATGTGGAGATCCTCCATTCACCTACTCTGCATCTCACAAAGACATGGCGGTTGGAACCAAAAATAAAATAATGTAACTTATCAGCCCAAGGACAGATTTCCACCAGTCTAATGTCCATTGCACGTGTTTCTTGGCCCAAGCAAGACTCATCTTATTATTGGTGTCCTTTAGTAGTGGTTTCTTTGCAGCAATTCGACCATGAAGGCCTGATTCACGCAGCTTCCTCTGAACAGTTGATGTTGAGATGTGTCTGTTGCTTGAACTCTGAAGCATTTATTTAGGCTCCAATCTGAGACATAAAAATGGTATCCACGAGTTCGTCTGACTCTGGATAAATTGAAAATCTGAGCAATTACCAGAATCTCTCACTAGACTAAGACCTTTCTGTAATTTCAATAGTAAAACATTGTAGAATGCACAGTAAAATACTGTGAATCTATTTTACAGCATTAATGCTGTAGATTGCACTGCATAATGCTGAACAAAATACTGTTATTAACAGTAATTGGACACCTCATGTAAAAATTACTCAAACATACTGTATTTCATTATTGTAATAGCTTATGCCTACTGTAGATTCAAATTATCAGTTTCAGGGGCTAGCCTCATGCTGTCCGGTGAGACACATGAACATCAGACTATTTTATTAAATGTATTTTTGAAGCTGCTGTGAAGTGGAAGAAAATGTTCAGCAACTACTGGGTAGGTACTGTACGTTGACTTATTTCTAAGTAATTTTATTGCTAGCCAACGTGGAATTACTGCATTTTTTTTTTTAGCTAGTTAGCTAGCTCAAGTTGACACATGCTATTTCAGTCTGCTCTAAATTGCTTTGTAAATATTTTGCTGTGCGACCTAGAAAATAAATTACCCAGATAATAATTGTTGTGATGATGGGCTTCGCTGTACCGCAGCCTCTGAGTGCCAGAGAGAATAAACTGAGTGCAGATTTTGGACCATTATGTTTTCAACATTACTACAAAGAATATGGCTTATTTCTAGCAATTAAAAAGATATGACCATTGGATATGACCCATATTACCGGCACAGCGGTTTTTTTCTGGATTGACATGCAGCATTTAACACAAACCACGTAGAGGGCCGTTAAACTACTCACGAGCCTCAGCCGCTAAAGCCAATGGGAATGACCAGTGTTGTGTCGAGGTGCCTGCCGCCCTAAGGTGCTTCCACTGGGCAGCTCTATCACAGTGTCGCCGGCGATAGCTAGTAACGTGGCCAATTAAAAAAATATATATTTTACATTTCAAGTAGGATAGCAGCCTACACAAGAAATAACAAATATTGGTAGCCATCTAGATGTCACCGTGATACAGTCTACTCTAGGGGGAAGAGCATGAATGGCAACAACACCGGGACCATGTCCTCCTTAGCTGTCACAACCGTGTGATACGTCCGTGTCCGTACAACCTCTCAACAACATTGTTCCATAATGTTACAGTATTAGCTAAACCTGTTCACTTTACCAGTAGTATACAAACATTAGATGGTACAGAAATAAAGGAAAATGGTTTGAGTCTGGTAAAATCATCTGTGGTATTGTGTAGGCTATAGCAATGTTTTATTAGTTAGCTAGGGTTTGAGGTAGGTGTATCTAGCTGTCTTATTTGTATTTGTTCAATACCTCAATTGATTTCATAAACTAAATTGGATATATGGCTGTACAGGTTGGAATCAACCCAAGATGATGAATCCTGAAGATGGGACAAAGTGACAAGGTGGCCTAGAGGAAGCCAGCTGTTTTCAACCCCTACCTTGCCCCATTCTTCCAAGAGCTCACTGAGTTTGAATGAAGACCTCTAGTGAGGTAAGTACAGTACACACCCACACACACCAGTGGAGGCTGCTGAGGGGAGGACAGCTCATAAAAATGGCTGGAATAGAGTTAGTGGAATGGCATCAAACACATGGAGACCATGTATTTGGTGTATTTGATACCATTCCACTGATTCCGCTCCAGCCGTGAGCCCGTCATCTCCAATTAATGTGCCACCAACCTCCTGTGACACACACGACACCGGCTTGATATGTCCCTTGTCACCTATCTTTTTACCCACAGAGTAACAGCTCTGGTGCTCTCTGCCTCTCATTCTATTCTTCATTTTTCTATGCTTGTCCTAGGGGTGAGAAGAGCTGACAAATCAGAACTGAGGATGATTGTTATGGAGCCCCATGAGGAACACCTGATGCTGCGCTGACTTCTCTAGCTGTTCTCCAGTCCAAACTGTCCCGTTGTGTGTTTCAGCGCCTCTAAACCCTGAATAGTTGCTCTGATGACCATGGATCTAGAATTGTACCCAATCTCCATCTTGGGTACAATTAACTTCATCTTCCTCTCTCTCTTTGTCTCACTCTCTCCACCACACAATATAGTTTTTAAATTAGTGTTGGAATGATGATCTTATTTGGTTACATATGTGTTAACAATTCTTACTTATATTGTCAATTCTGTTGTTGATTTGTTAATGTTTTTACCAATTTGAATAAATGTATTTTACTTACAAATGTATTATTTTTCTTACCTTTAGATTTTAGGGAGAATTTTACGACATTTACAGCATTATACAGGCACCAAACTTAATACTGTAATTTTGCTTTACAGCAGAGATGTATGTTACAACACTATTTTCCTTACTGCTGTAAATTTACAGTAAGGAAAATAGTTAAACACATAATATAGCTTGCTGATATAAAGAATTGCCAACTTGACATTGACAAATTTATAATCTCATGTATTAATCTCATCAAAATATAGGACTGGGGATTATATTTTAAGAAGAAGTAGGTCTATCGGTAGGCGTGGTGAATTGACGATAGCCAAGGGAAATGGGTAAGAGGCTTATAAGAAAGTGTCCTTGAGCTCTCTGTTACCTTCTCCTGGTTTTGCCTCACTTTCTGTCTGACCTCCTGACCTCCTGCTGGATTAATTGAGGCCTTATACCTACTCTTAGATTGTTTGCTGAAGTCATTTTGGTGGTTTGATGGATGACAATGTCTGATTAGGAATAACATATATATTAACGCTAACAATGCTAACTTTGCGTAATAGGTCAGTAAATGCCATTCCCCAGATAAACAGATGCATAAACAACATTCTACTATATCCCAGGGCCAAGAGCAGTTCTTTCCATTACTGTACATTGTAACTCAGGGCTCCGGTGCTACTGTATCCTAGTCTGTACACACCTCCTCAATCACACTGGCATTATTTGCTGCTCTTTCGATATAGCTTCTTTGGTGATAGCCCCTTGTCTCGCACAACTGTCCCCCTCTTGTTCCACTATGAATAACCTCCTAACCCTGCATAGTAAACAGCCTGCCTGCCCACATTAAAATGAAAACCATCATTCATTAACTGCATCCTGCTGGCTGCCTTGTAATCTGATTACACTGCCCTGGGGGGGGGTTCTCAGCTGTTGGCATCATTCACTGAAGGCCATTGCTGGCTCATTGAAAACCAATAGCGGTGACTGATTGACTAAATAATTGTAGTTTAATTGTTTATGACCCTAGCTCCATTACTCCCCACCGCTGCTCTGCTCGAGTTCTGTCATCGCCATCCTATTGCTCTGTACTGTTCAGTATATCAATGTACTTCTGATCATGTTGCTGTTGTTGTCTATTCACTGAAGTGATAGCATTTCCCAAGACTTAAAAAAAGTATTTCCAATGAAGCTTTTAAGTGCCAATGACATTTATGACTTATCCCCTTTGTCTTCTCCTTCCAGATGGAAGCACCATTGGCCCTCTCGGATAGATAGAAGCCCGGCTATAAAGGGATTATTTTGGCTGTCGAACACAGGAGGCACGCTGTGCCACGAGGGATCACCTGGAGGCAGACCCCTCTTCCCTGATCAGAGGAGAAGGACACGTCAACACCCATTTGTCCTGTTATGGAGCCAGTCTGCATGGTGGCACAGTGATGAAGCACTAACGGCTTTGGCACAAGGTCCTGCATGTTGGAACACTTCTTGAATGAATTTACCCTGTTGGACAGGGGATTTTGGACTGTTTTGCCATGTGTCAAATCAGCTTGCCATCCGCCGCAAATGACCTCTACTCGTGGTATTCATCACACCAAAAATAAAGCGTGGAAGGATAGTCTCCCTTGACAGGAGAGAACGAAAATATGGCCGACAACGCCATCCCAACCCTGATGCTTTTGCCTAAAGGGAAAATGCGTTGGAGTGGAGTACTCCCAGGTTTCATCCTACCCTCTTTGCCTCTTTTTTCTCTACTCCTTTATACTCTCATATCTTCCTCAATGGCTGTTGTTAGTTTGCCGGGATTAGACTATGACTATGGAGTCCAGCCAAAGTTTGTTTGTACCCCGATTCCAGCGGATGCAGACCCCAGCTGCTTCACACCAGGTGGGGCAGCACACGGACCTGCCCACGACAGACCCAGCAGTAATGGGCATCATGGACCTGCTGCAGGGGCGCCCAATGGTAACGGCAGGAGGTCGATGGGAATGGGGATAGGAATATCAGACGAGGCCAAATCCACCATCCTGCACCTTCGCGAGAGCCTGGTGCGGCAAAAGGAGACCATCTTAGACCAGCGGGAGACGATCAGGGAACTGACTGCCAAGCTGACCCTCTGTGAGGGCTTTGGACGGGGGGTGGGTCATCACGATGACCATCATGACAACCACCATGGACCCCCGCGTCTCAACACCCATCACCCGAGCTCGCACCACGCCTACCCTGATGCTGACCACCATGGGGATCCCCACTATCCACTGAACAATGGACATCGATCGGACCCACACCACCTAGGGAAGCACAACGCTGGGAGCAAGCATGGGGCCTTCTCCCCTGAGAAAACTAGGAAAACGCTCCAGACACTCAAGGAGAGGCTAGAGAACCTGCAGGTCAGTGGGAACAACAACAAAGGATGAGTAGGAAGAGGGATAGGAAGCTTATTGGCCCTTTGTGTGCATTTAGGTTATCTTATGCGTCACTACGGGGCACTGTCTCGCTACCGACCTGAAATGAAGCACGACAAAGGGTGCTCCAGCTTTCTCTCACGCTGTGAGGATATCAGTGGCCTACAGCCCAAGCTCCATCCATGTGCATGCGTAGGAAGACCTAAGTTGATTAGTTAATTATCCTGATTCTCACCCTAGAGGATATATTGCACTGATCTCATGGGAATTCACGAAGCCTAGGAGATGGTCTTGTTGAGTGATTGTATGACATATGACCATTGATACTAACAACCAACTTTTTATTTTCCCATGCATCAAGGACGTTCCTGTATATACAAAATCCAACTTAATTGACCAACATTTTAGAGATTCTGAAAAAAAAAATTGGGGTTCTAATTGATTCTGTTTCTTACCAATTTTCTTAAAGTGATTCTAGCACTCTATAAGGAATTGTAAGACTTACTATAAGACATGCTATAGGCGTATATCCTATACAAGTACTACTAACACTTAATAACACCGGTGGTTCATAGAAAGTAGAGACCAACCTATATGTTTTCTTTGGGGTCCGATAACGATTCAGATATTTTGTGGGACAAAACTTGCCAACACCAACAACCACTAAATCTGCCGATTTAGTTTTTTACAACAGGGAAATTAAAAAATTTAATTTTTCCACACCAAGTTCTTCAAAATTTCCATCCAAAAGAGTAATAGTCCAAGAAATTTCTTCAAATGTTGATTTCTTACATTGTGACAATAATGAAAATGAGAATCCATCCCATTTACTGAATAATGAAACTATATATATCGGTCAGTCTCTAAAAAATAAAGTGTTACCAAAAAAACGTGCTATAAGACATCACAGTGGCATATATCCTATACAAGCAGTAGTAACACTTAATAACACTGATGGTTTATAGAAAGTGTTACCAAATGTCTTGAGGGTGTTAGACAAAGACAGTTCAGCTGAGATTGGCCTCCAAAGTGGCTCAACTGTCTAAGGCACTTCATCGCTGTACTAGAGGCAACACTACAGATCCGGGTTCAATCCCGAGCTGTGTCGCAGCCGGCCGGGACCGGGAGACCCATGAGGCGGCACACGATCGGCCCAGCGTCGTCTGGATCAGGGGAGGGTTTGGCCAGCTGGGATGTCCTTGTCCCATCGCGCTCTAGCAACTCCTTGTAGCGGCCTGGGGGCATGCACGATGACTTCGGTCGCCAGCTGTACAGTGTTTCCTCTGACACATTGGTGCGGCTGGCTTCCGGGTTAAGCAAGCAGTATGTCAAGGCTTGGCAGGGTCGTGTTTCAACGCTTGGCTCTCGACCTTGGATATCACGAAATTGGGGAGAAAAAGGGGTAAACAAATACAAAAAAAAGTCATATTATGGAAATAAATTCCAACTGATATTCTAGTTTGCTCCACAAAGTTTGAATAACCAAGCACATGGACTAATAATAAGGCTTGCAAACATTTCCTATTGTAACTATTAATAATTTTCTCTCTTTCTCCAGGCCAGGAATTCCTCCAGCTCCTATTCAAGCTCACTGAGAGACCTCCTGCAACGCAAAATCAATGCACTTGAGAAGCAGCTCAACAATCACTATGGTGGGCATGGTGGGCATGATTATGGTCACCATGACGACCACCACGATGACCACCATGACGACCACCACGATGACCATCATGATGACCACCACGATGACCACCATGATGATCGACACGATGACCACCACGATGACCACCATGGACCCAGTCACCACGACGATCACCATGATGACCACCACGAGACCCACAACCCCACCCCCACCCGCCACAACAACCGCCACAACAACCGTCAAAACAGTCACCATGACCGACACTATGACCGCCATTATGATCGTAGCCACGGCCGCCATGACACCCACCATACAGACCACAATGACGATCACCATGATGACCATGACAACGACCGTCATGGCGAACACCATGATGACCATCATGACCTTCACCACGATGACCACCATGATGATCTTCACGATGACCACCATGATGACCACCATGGAAACGATCACCGTGACGATGGTCACCATGGCAACGACGACCATGGCCATCATCCTCGTCCATCCTACAACAGCAAGCCGCCGGCTCCAAGACCTCTTGGCCGTGGACATAACAAGCTTGAAACTGTGCTGAGCCACCTTAACCACAGGAACACTGACCCTGGTATTGAAAGTCTGATAATAACCCACTTTGATACTGTTTACTATTTTCCGAGTTATATCATGCATGCCGAGTTGTATTTGCAGGTACAGATACTCAGTATCAGCTGTTCATTGCTCATATTTTGCTGTCTTGTATCCCAACAGGTACCCGGAAAAAGCCAAAGAGTCCGGATGCTTTCCAGATTGGCTTCCCTATGCGCACTAACTACATATATGGAAAAATAAAGAGGACCCTACTCAACGAAATCTTCGCCCTCACCGTCTGCCTCTGGATAAAAGGGGGATCAGGGCCTGGCCTCGGCACTCCCTTCTCCTACTCTGTCCCGGGACAGGCCAATGAACTGGTTCTGATCGAATGGGGCAACAACCCCATGGAACTACTGGTCAACGACAAGGTAAGAGCATGATTGATTGTTTTACATACTTTCACGTTGTGCCCCTGGTGACCAATTTGTGAAGATATCTTTGCCCTCACTTCTTACACACATACACTCTCCTACTATAAGGTTTCCTACTGTGATGTGTCATACAATGACTGTAGTTACATACCCCAACCAGAAGCCATGGATTACAGGCAACATTCGCACTGAGCTAAAGGGTAGAGCTGCCGCTTTCAAGGTGCGGGACTCTAACCCGGAAACTTACAAGAAATCCTGCTATGCCCTGCGACGAACCATCAAATCATACTACACCGGCACCGACGCTCGTCTTATGTGGCAGGGCTTGCAAACTATTACAGACTACAAAGGGAAGCACAGCCGCGAGCTGCCCAGTGACACAAGCCTACCAGACGAGCTAAATCACTTCTATGCTCGCTTCGAGGCAAGCATCACTGAAGCATGCATGAGAGCATCAGCTGTTCCGCGCGACTGTGTGATCACGCTCTCCGTAGCCGATGTGAGTAAGACCTAGAAACAGGTCAACATACACAAGCCTGCAGGGCCAAACGGATTACCAGGACGTGTGCTCCGGGCATGTGCTGACCAACTGGCAGGTGTCTTCACTGACATTTTCAACATATCCCTGATTGAGTCTGTAATACCAACATGTTTCAAACAGACCACCATAGTCCCTGTGCCCAAGAACACAAAGGCAACCTGCCTAAATGACTACTGACCTGTAGCACTCACGTCCGTAGCCATGAAGTGCTTTGAAAGGTTGGTAATGGCTCACATCAACACCATTATCCCAGAAACCCTAGACCCACTCCAATTTGCATACCGCCCAAACACATCCACAGATGATGCAATCTCTATTGCACTCCACACTGCCCTTTCCCACCTGGGACAAAAGGAACACTTATGTGAGAATGCTACTCATTGACTACAGCTCAGCGTTCAACACCATAGTACCCTCAAAGCTCATCACTAAGCTAAGGATCCTGGGACTAAACACCTCCCTCTGCAACTGGATCCTGGACTTCCTGACGGGCCGCCCCTGGATGGTGAGGGTAGGTAGCAACACATCTGCCACGCTGATTCTCAACACTGGAGCTCCACAGGGGTGCGTGCTCAGTCCCCTCCTGTACTCCCTGTTCACCCACGACTGCATGGCCAGGCACGACTCCAACACCATCATTAAGTTTGCAGGCGACACAACAGTGGTAGGCCTGATCACTGACAACGATGAGACCGCATTTTGGGAGGAGGTCAGAGACCTTGCCGGGTGGTGCCAGAATAACAACCTATCCCTCAACGTAACCAAGACTAAGGAGATGATTGTGGACTATAGGAAAAGGAGGACCGAGCGCACCCCCATTCTCATCGACGGGGCTGTTGTGGAGCAGGTTGAGAGCTTCAAGTTCCTTGGTGTCTACATCAACAACAAACTAGAATGGTCCAAACACACCAAGACAGTCGTGAAGAGGGCACGACAAAGCCTATTCCCTCTCAGGAAACTAAAAAGATTTGGCATGGGTCCTGAGATCCTCAAAAGGTTTTACAGCTGCAACATCAAGAGCATCCTGACTGGTTGCATCACTGCCTGGTACGACAATTGCTCGGCCTCTGACCGCAAGGCACAACAGAGGGTAGTGCGTACGGCCCAGTACATCACTGGGGCTAAGCTGCCTGACATCCAGGACCTCTACACCAGGCGGTGTCAGAGGACGGCCCTAAAAATTGTCAAAGATCCCAGCCACCCCAGTCATAGACTGTTCTCTCTACTATCGCATGGCAAGTGGTACCGGAGTGCCAAGTCCAGGACAAAAATGCTTCTCAACAGTTTTTACCCTCAAGCCATAAGACTACTGAACAGGTAATCAAATGGCTACCCGGACTATTGCATTGTGTTCCCCCCCCAAGCCCTCTTTTTACGCTGCTGCTACACTCTGTTTATCATATATGCATAGTCACTTTAACTATACATTCATGTACATACTACCTCAGCTGGGCCGACAAACCAGTGCTCCCGCACATTGGCTAACCGGGCTATCTGCATTGTGTCCCGCCACCCACCACCCGCCAACCCCTCTTTTACGCTACTGCTACTCTCTGTTCATCATATATGCATAGTCACTTTAACCATATCTACATGTACATAATACCTCAATCAGCCTGACTAACCAGTGTCTGTATGTAGCCTCGCTACTGTATATAGCCTGTCTTTTTACTGTTGTTTTATTTCTTTACTTACCGATTGTTTACCTAATACCTTTCTTGCACTATTGGTTAGAGCCTGTAAGTAAGCATTTCACTGTAAGGTCTACACCTGTTGTATTCAGCGCACGTGACAAATAAAGTTTGATTTGATTTGATACCATTTAGAAAGGAGTGTTTCACCATTTTTAATCAAAATTTGAAGTAAGACGACGCTTATGTTATCAGTCAGTTGCCTCATTGGCAGCACAAGTGGAAAATCAATCACCTCAAGGCAAGCAAGCTCACACCTCAGTGTCAGGTGACTCCACTCTCATCCGATCAGGCACCGGAATTTGATTTATCTCCTGTCCTCAAGGAGCGAGGCAGGAGGCAGTTGTGACAGTTACAGTTCACCTGGATCCTGCTCTCACCTAGTCTTGCCCCCTGAGAGACAGTGGCTCTGTCTTCATCAATCATCCTCCCTAATGGCATAATACCACAGAGGGCAAAGGGCAAGCAGCTTACCTAGCACAGTCATGTGAAGAGACGTCTAATGAGAGGGTGGACACGGGGATAGACACATGGTCTGGGCCCATACGTCAGCATGAGTCAGGGTTTCTCCCAGACAAGAGGGGATTTGGTGGTTAAACCTGGGAGATGCCTAGCTATGGCACCTGAAGGATATGACACAAAAGAAAAGAAAGCTCACTAATTGAAATGCGATGGCTATTTGGACCTATTCACAAAACCTGGCAAATCTTTTACAAAATATCTCCCTAAAAAACGACAACATTTGTGTTTAATTGACCTTCTGATGGTGTCATTTTTCTAAACGCCCAAGACAATGACACTAACATCCTGTTCTGTGACAGTCAATTAAACCGGTAATAATCTCTCTTTCTCCGAACAGGCAGTGACTTTGCTCTTTTTACTCACGGAAATCTTTTGTTTAGACGGATTGAGCCAATCAATCAATTAGCCAATCATGCAATTAGTTAATCATGCCATTGCCTCTAATTATTATTTTTTTGCACAGGCAGTGACATTGCCCATGGCAATGACGGATGGGAAGTGGCAACATCTGTGCGTGACATGGTCGACACACGATGGGCATTGGGAGGCCTTCCAAGACGGTGTAAAAAGGGGATCTGGAGAGAATCTATCTGCGTGGCATCCCATCAAGCCTGGTGGAGTCTTTATTCTGGGCCAGGAACAGGTACATCTATACGTTTTATTTCTATGAATTTGCATACTCAAAGTTCTGAAGAACATATAAAAGCTGGGGTAGGAACCATACATTTCTAAACAGCAGTACTGGATCCCACAGCTGACACAAAATGTTGCCAGCAAGGAATTACTTGTCACACTTACACTGTGTGTTTGCTCATTTTAGGATTTGCAAACACAAAAAGCTGTTAATACAATCATGTGAAAGCTGATTATCGTCTAGTTGTGTCCTGAGAAGACACAGGCCTTTGCCAAAAACTAAGCTTGGAAATCAGTACATTGGTGACTGTGATATGTGGTTGTCTCATTTAGCTATCTAAAGATGAATGTAAGAACTGTAAGTCGCTCTAGACAAGAGAGTCCAGCCTGTTCTCATAGACTAGATGTAAGATAGTAAATGTAAATCCGGGACAAATTATTATGATATGTATGGTATGGTTACATTAGACAGAAGTTCACTTAAGGCTAAAACGAAAGTAGGGTGGTTAGTAGGGGTGGATAGGGGATGGGTGGGCATATAATGCAAACGTATAGCAACCCAAAGGTTGCGTGTTAGAATCTCATCATGGACAACTTTAGCATTTTAGCTAATTAGCAATTTTGCAACTACTTTTTTGCTAATTAGCATGTTAGTTAAACCTTGCCCTTAAGCCTAACCTTAACATGACACTAGGTCATGAGAAGGTTTAAGAACAAAGGTTGATTGATCTGAACTGCCTAGTTTTAGAACATTGTTGGTGACTAACCTTCAAACTCAAATACATCTGTTTAAATAATTGCGTCTTCATCGTTTACTGTGGGATAGATTGTTCTTGTTCATGTTTTGTGGGCCTTTACTCTTAATAATAATGCTGTGCTTTCCTAACAGGACGCCCTAGGTGGCCGATTTGACGCCACCCAGTCCTTCGTGGGCGAAATGTCAGACCTCCAGTTGTGGTCCCGCGTTCTCACGCCCAATGAAATCTACAGCCAGGCTTCCTGTGGTGGTCACATGGCCGGTGACCTCATCTCCTGGACAGAGGCAGTGGTTGAGCTTCACGGTGGGGTCACCAAATACCCCTTCGACCCCTGCCACTAAGCACTACCCCACTCTGCCTCATTAAAAATGTCTGATCACCAAGCGCATGATGTCAGTCAACCAGCTGTACGGGCAACAGGGCTCTGTGCGCTACGCTGCAGAGACATTCTGCTATTTTTGCCATCCATTTCCTCTCCGTTCTGCCTTCCCCCTCGCTGGGCCGAGGAACTGAGAGGACTTTAAAAGAGCAAAGGCTGGATTTAACCGAATGGTCATGATTACCGCTGCTCCCGAGATCCAGTACAGGTAATAGGATTCCCTGTCTCTAGATGGGTCCATCCATGTTTGCCCCAGCCTTAGCAAAGCCCTTCATCAGTCAGGTGTTCAAAGAATCAAAACACTTTTCTGGGACGTATTACGCCTGGATATGGTTCTCAAAGTCACAATACTCCAGATGTTATTTGTTCGTCTTTCTGTTTTTGACTGGTGAGCAGGATGATACCAGTGATTTAAAAGGAAAGCACTGAGGTAGAATGCTCATAAACCAACTTTGGACAGTATGGAATGAACAACCTAAAGGCACTGAAAACAGAGCCATGCAGATGGCAAGTGTATGAGTTGGAAGACATTGATACAGATTTGATGATTGAATGTGAGGGATTACGTAGTATTTTTTTGTAAGTGAAGATGGAGGAGCTCATCTAGGGATGTTGTTTTTAGGCTTTTAGCCTGTCCCATCTCTACCAGAGATTTTAGAGGCCTATTTTCTACTACTGTGTTGTACACACAGGCAACTGATTAACATTCCACTGGATTTTTCACAGGAACTTAGATCTACAAATAGCTGATGGTGCTCTGCTTTTGGTTAAAGCAGTTTGCTTTGTCTGTTTGCAAAAACATATTTTTGTAAGTACGTGTGTTTTTAAAAATAGGTTAAAAAGGGGACATTTTGTAAGCTGGAATGTCTGTTTTAACGCAGCAAAACTTGTGGGTTTGGTTTCGACTTGTATTTCTATCAGTGTGTCTGAAATGGCTGCCAGGTTTTATGCAACAGCAGAGTTGACATTGTCAAGTCTGACTTGTGGACAGGTGCCCGCATAAATACAGGTTAACTGGCTGTCAAGAGTTCTAAGGTAATGCTGACATCTCCATGGTAACCTGTGGCTTACAGTGGGATTTACTTGACAAGAAGAGCTCTGATCCAGATCCAGACTATTTCCGTGCTGTCAGTAGCATACACATGCTCTCAAATAGGCTAAATTCACACATGCACACACATGCACGCACATGCACTCAAAACAGCTTGGAAACAAAAATGTAATGCTGTAATGCTCTAAAAATCTGTTGCTTTTTATTAGTCAGGTCTTATGTTTTTAATGCATGCAAAAATGCTTATACAAATCTGAAAAATATAGCCTATGTATTGAATATCAACTGTGAAATTGCATAAACAAATACACACCATTACATTTTTGGTAAGTACAACTTATTGTACACAACAACACATCCTTTCCTTGTCTATCTTTTCAGTGTATATGGCCATCCCTTATCTGTCTGTAAAGCATACAAATGAGGAATGCATTTTATTTTATTAGTTTACTTACCCCCATTTCAGTGTATTAAGTTCGGACTGTCTAAGCACAGATAGTACAATGAGACAGATATTTCACCGGATGTATAAATGTGAAGCATCCGGTTGCGGTTTCCACTCACTACCAAATATGGTGATGAGAGGAAGCCCAGTGACTGGCATTGGGAAAAGATGGAGCAAGATGGATTTTGGCTGACATTTTGCAAATTCTTTCCTCGATGAAACATTTAATCTCAATACAGTTCTCTGTAATGTGTAACAGAGTGGACAACGTCTTGTAAACTTTACCCTTTGCCAAAAGTTTCAAAAAATGGTGTTGTTTAGAAGGAGTGCAAGGGCTAATTGAGTTGTTGCACACGCACACTTCACAAAGTAGACATTCCCTAATGGAAATATGCAAATAAATACTAGAATTCGCCAATAGGATCTCGCTAGCTCGTGCTTGGTTCTGCCCATACACTTGCTTGTTCTGCCCACTATGATTAATTTGCTCCCATTGAAAATAAAATGCTCTGGTCTATCTTGGGCTAGTTATAAAAAATCTTTGGTAAAAGGGTCTGTTGTTGCCATGGTGATAGTACAGACCTTGGCTGAACATAGCCCCTTGTTGCTAATAATCATTACAACCATTACAGTATGTTTGTAAATATTTGTTAATGCACCTTTGTGAGAGGACATAGTGGTCTGGATTGTTTTATAAGAGTTTATAATGCCAAGATGAGCATTAAAAACCCCATGCTCCAGTTTATTTTCCTGATAGTGGGCTAAATGAATGTAATGTTTCCCAACATTTTGTGTGTATGTTTCTAATACATTACATTTAAAAATGATGATTGATTAATGAATGCTAATACAATTGGATAAAATTCTGTTTAAACATAGCATTGAATGCAGTTTCACCATCAGAATCTATGTTGCTTCCATAAAGTTTGTATAATCTCGCCTTTGGTATACATTGTATCTGTATATAAAGAAATTCTCAATAGATTAGTTTTTCTTGCCTGTAAATATTGAACAATCTTTTATTTATTCATGTCTATGTATTTGTTCAAAAGTCCCTTTCCTGTGTATGTAAGCCAAAATTATAAGATGAATCGTAAAACGTAAACAAGAAATAAATGGACTAACTCTGGTAAATATTATTGCATATTTCATGAACGGATATTTCATGTAATTTCTTTCATTGGTGGTCAGTCTTACCCCACAAAGGCTGGTGTTGGTCCAAGCTTTTGCTCCAGTCAAGCAGAAACCCTCCTAATTAAAGCAGTGAATGAAGGCGAATAATGTTTGTTAAAACTGTGATTAGTAGAATCGGATGTGTTACTGCTTGGATGGAGCAAAAGCTTGCAACCCACACCAGCCATCACAGGGTAAAAATTCCCAACATGGAGCATACTGTGAAGGGCAGCTACTGCTATATTGCTTACACTTATCCAGTCCCTTTACAGATCTGTAAACATCAAAGGGGTAATGGGTGGGGGCTACACACAAAGGAAACAGCAGCATGACTCATGATTATAATTCTTCAGTGAGTCCACCTTGTTTGCCACAAGAGGGTGTTAGTTGCCTTTGGAGGTTGTTCTGTATGTTCAGTAGCCTATATCGTCATGACGGCTTAAAGACCCAACACAAGTCAAAGTCAGAATGCTGCGGCTTTGTTGTGTATGCTTTAAAGCAGCGATCAGCAGTTGAAATCACATATTATCTACCAGATTAGAAAAACAAAGTATGATACGAAAATACGTTTAGTTTTGGCAAAGCTTGGGCACGATATAGCCTAAAACAATAGTAGTTATCTAAGCACGGAGGGCATTTGAATAGAAGTCTTGCGTTCCGTTATGGCCTAGATACTGTTTGCTGACATCTTTATTCTGGGTGCCATATTGAATTGGTCTGACCAAGACAACACTTACAGACTAGGGCCAGGTGTCCTAAAAACATCTTAAGGCTTTCTTCATCGTTAGAACCATAGGATCCTGAGATGCTTTTGGGTAACCGGGCCCTGGACAAACACACATATTCTAAACAGAAATGTCACCACAAGCAACATAAAGTTGTCCATAAACAACACCGTAGAATAAGGGTATTTGGCCATAATCGAAACTTCTTCGGCCTGACAGGTTTTGCTATCAAATGTTCTTGTCATGAAGCTAAGGGTGACATACCGTCTCAAAGCTCATTTGTGAATTGGAACTCAGGAGAGCTGGATTCTATTTTCAGTCTCCAGCAGTCTCCCACTGCTCTGGGGGAATGGGAGTCATACGACCAGGAGAGAATGGGGGAGTCTGAACCGGGCCAGCTACATCCTAAAAAGATGGAGGGGTCAACAGTGAGAGGTGATCCCATGAACATAAAATTATAGCACATTTTATCCAAAGAAATAAGATCAAGATCAAGATTATTGCATGTTTGATGTCTAAAAAGCGTAATGCTATACTTTCTAGTATGCCTCATGTTTATACTGACATTACTGTATGTGGCTGAAATATTTCCCCCTCTCAGATTGGTGGCATACACAGTACAGACAGTTATCACATTACCTGGCCCTGCTCTGTTTCCTGCTGACTGTGGCCACACTCCTACAGACCTTCTACTGTGAGTTTCATTACCTCATATTTTTTTATTAAACAGATTCAAGGGTCAGAAATAGGAGTCCACTGATTTACATTGTTATGGAAGGTCAAGACTTGAGGTTTTAACCCTAACTTGACCTTTTAATTGGCTCTCTATGCTACCTCATCCTCACTTGTTTTGTATCCATGGCAAAGGGGTCGCGGGGGTCAGACTCAAAGACCTGACTCAGAAGCCGAACACCCTGAACAACTCCTACCTCCTCCTCTTCCACAAGTACCCAGCACTCAACCTGTACAGTCCTGTCACCACCCCCAGTGGTGAGCACAGACATTCACGTTGCTTTTAGCTGGGGGAAAAAATACTCTAATCCAATAAACTGTTAAATATATCTACAGGCAGAGAAAAGATGATGAAGGATAACCAGGATCAACTTAAAATTCCAAAATGGCTGACAATGACAAGAGTCGTGAAAATTGGGTAGCGTCACACTAGGCCTATGCTCTAGGCCTGGCATCCTAATAACAGCATTACTTTAGCTATTATCAGATTAGTCGATGTAGACATGCACCACCATAAATAATCCCCACTTGATGGTTTTAAGAGTATTTTTTATTGATATATTTAGGAAATATTCTATTTATACAGGTGATGATAGAGATTGAAAAACCTATTTTACATGGGGAACCTGTTCCACCCCTGTTCACCATTACCCGTATAACTAACTGAGTAACCTCTGGCGTCATCTTGTTTCACAGAGGGTGAGTGCAGGCGGTGCCCAGAGGGATGGATGTCTTTTGGGGAGAGATGCTGCCTCTACACCCAGGAGAGACTGAACTGGATCTCCAGCCAGTACCACTGCGCGTCTGTAGGGGGCAACCTTGCCACGGTGAAGAGTGAGGAGGAGCAAGTATGAGAGAGCCATGAACCCCATCACCCAATGATCCCTACACACGTTTAACACAGACACGAACATAATCTATAAGGTCAGTCATGAATGGTTCGACACATTGCATTCACTGTGTAATACATTACATTTGACACCCTCAGTTAAAGTCAATAATAGATTTAGGAGTTCTACGAAAATGTGGGGCCGTGTCTATTTGAGGCCTCCATCTGAGTGTTGCATTTTTCTCAGATCTTCCCGTGGAAGAGAGCCAAGGAGCTGAGCCAGGGAGACTCCTACTGGATCGGCCTGAAGAACGGTAACCCAGGCGGGGCTGGCACTGGGCAGACAACTCCCTGGTGGAAAAAGGGTAACTTAGAATCTTAACTTAAAGTTACAGGAGATTTGCCTCTGAAGGTAGTCTTGAGCTAAAACAAAAAGGTGCCGTAAATGGATAGAAATATCGTTCAGAAATTGAGTTTGGATCTCAATTTTATCCTTTGGCGCGGTGTCCTGTATCGAGACTCGAGACTGCGTTACTGTGATTACATTACCTCAAATGACAGTATCAGATGAGGATGCTTACTGTATGAGGTCCCTAGAGTTAAGGTCATGAAGAGAGCATATTTATTGCCATACGTCCATTTCCTATAAGTACCTGATGCATTATTCTGCATTGATGGTTATTTGGCGGAGTAACCAAATGTACTTACAGTACATGGTCATTTTGTTAAAAAAAAAAAAGTCCAACTGATGGAGACTCCTACCTCTACAGGTTTTGGGATATTTCTTGGTATCACAAGCCAGAGAAGGGGGACACCAGAGAGCTGTGTGCCCGGCTGTCGCAAGGAGACAGCCACAGGGCCGGTAGGTACGCCACCATGTGTAAGAACAGCCTGAAGACCATCTGTGAGGACTCAGCGAACCCTGCAGTGACATTTCCTTCCTCTCCTCTTCTGAGATAGTGTGAGGTTAGGGTAGCCACAGTCAGTGCCATATGATTGCATGAAATATCCAATGTGTCTTTTGTAGGCCTAATTGATAATCATGCAGTGTATGTACAACTGGAAATAAAGTTGCCGTAAAATTGCTAGCCTACATCCATTTTGGGACTTTTAAATTAATTATATAAACCCATTGATTCTTGAGATCCTGATTTTTGTCAATTTTTTGTTGTGTTACAATCTGAATTTAAAATGGATTAAACTGAGAATCTTTGGTCACTGACATGTCTTCAGTCAATAAGTATTCAACACCTTTCTTACAGCAAGCCTAAGCAAGTTCAGGAGTAAACATTTGCTTCACAAGTCACATAATAAGTTGCATGGACTCACTGTGTGTGCAATAATAGTGTTGAACATGATTTTTGAATGACTACCTCACCTCTGTACCCCACACATACAATTATCTGTAAGGTCCTTCAGACGAGCAGTGCATTTCAAACACAGTGTCAACCACAAAGACCAGGGAGGTTTTCCAATGCCTCGCAAAGAAGGCCACCTATTGGAAGTAGCAGTGTGTGGGTAAAATCACCGTAGGAAGAAAACCTTTTTTGAAAAAAATGCCATATCACAACCTATGTGTTGTGATAATTGCGTTGTTTGCTCTATAACCTGTTAGTTCATATGCCTTGACACCGTGATTTATAGGCCTAGGGAGACAATAAGAAGACACAGTGGCAGAATAAATTCAACCTCACATTTGTTTCATTACAAAATCGGAGAGCAAAATCTGTCCGGTGAAGTCAACAAAACATTTAGCATATAACAAACAATTACATGACCCACAGCATGGTCAAGCAAGGTAACGTTTCTGAAATGTTCAGACTACTAAACAACTATTCATTTAGAACCACGGAGAGTTATCACAAGTCGCAAAAAAAAGGAGATGCCTCCACTATTCCAGCACCATTTCAACATAATCTAATCACCTATGCTTAGTCTAATACAGTGACAACTAAAAGATACCAAAAACTATTTAATCCAATCAACGTAAACTAAATATAATGTGGATGTCCATGGAACTGATTTGTGTGTGTGTGCGCGCCCGTGCAAGTAGAAAAAACATTTGACTCACCTTACTTGTAGAGAAATGCCACTGCCATCCTCCTCTTTCATGTTGCCTAAACGGTTTATGACTCTGTCATACAGTTGTCCTACGCTACCTGGCTAAAATACTTGCTCGCTAGCCTATGGACAACGAAACGTCAGGCCAGCTAGTTAACATTAGCATACTACATCTAGCTACAGTTAAAGTCGAAAGTTTACATACACTTAGGTTGGAGTCATTATAACACATTTTTCAACCACTCCACAAATTTCTTGTTAACAAACTATGGTTTTGGCAAGTCGGTTAGGACATCTACTTTGTGCATGACACAAGTAATTTTTCCAACAATTGTTTACAGACAGATTATTTCACTTATAATTCACTGTATCACAATTCCAGTGGGTCAGAAGTTTATATACACTAAGTTGACTGTGCCCCTAAACAGCTTGGAAAATTCCAGAAAATTATGTCATGGCTTTAGAAGCTTCTGATAGGCTAATTGACAACATTTGAGTCAATTGGAGTTGTACATGTGGATGTATTTCAAGACCTACCTAACTCAGTGCCTCTTTGCTTGACATCATGGAAAAATCAAAAATGAAATCAGCCAAGACCTCAGAAGTCTGGTTCCCCCTTCGGAGCAATTTCCAAACGCCTGAAGGTACCACGTTCATCTGTAGAAACAATAATACGCAAGTATAAACACCATGGGACCACGCAGCCATCATACCGCTCAGGAAGGAGACGCCTTCTGTCTCCTAGAGATGAACGTACTTTGATGCAAAAAGTGAAAATCAATTCCAGAACAACAGCATAGGACCTTGTGATGATGCTGGAGGAAACAGGTACAAAAGTATCTATATCCACAGTGAAACGAGTCCTATATCGACATAACCTGAAAGGCTCCTCAGCAAGGAAGAAGCCACTGCTCCAAAACCTCCATGAAAAAGCCCGACTGCGGGTTGCAACTGCACATGGGGACAAAGATGGTACTTTTTGTAGAAATGTCCTCTGGTCTGATGAAACAAAACTAGAACTGTCACGGCCGTTGAAGGAGGAGGACCAAGGTGCAGCGTGGTGAGCGTACGTTTTCTTTATTTAAGAATGACGCCGACAGAAAACAATAAACCATACAAAAACAAACCGTGACGCTCAAAGGCTATGTGCCCTAAACAAAGTCAACTTCCCACAAAGACAGGTGGGAAAAAAGGTTACCTAAGTATGGTTCCCAATCAGAGACAACGATAGACAGCTGTCCCTGATTGAGAACCATACCCGGCCAAAACATAGAAATAGAAAATCATAGAAACACAAAACATAGAATGCCCACCCCAACTCACGCCCTGACCAAACCAAAACAGAGACATGAAAAGGAACTCTAAGGTCAGGGCGTGACAGTACCCCCCCCAAAGGTGCGGACTCCGGCCGCAAAACCTAAACCTATAGGGGCGGGTCTGGGTGGGCATCTATCCACGGCGGCGGCTCAGGTGCGGGACGCATACCCCGCTGGCTCACCCCACTTTGGTGGCACCTCTTGGTGCGGGGACCCTCGCCGCCGACCCCGGACTGGGGACCCTCGTAGCGAGCCCCGAACTGGGGACCCTCGTAGCGAGCCCCGGAATGGGGACCCTCGTAGCGGGCCCCGGACTGAGCACCCTCGTTGCGGGCCCCGGACTGGGCACCCTCGTTGCTGGAGGCTCCGAACTGGGCACCCTCGTTGCTCCGGACTGGACACCGTCGTTGCTGGAGGCTCCGGACTGGAGACCGTCGCTGGAGGCTCCGGACTGGAGAACGTCGCTGGAGGCTCTGGACTGGAGAACGTCGCTGGAGGCTCCGAACTGGAGACTGTCGCTGGAGGCTCCGGACTGGAGGCCTTCATTGGAGGCTTCGTGCCATGTCTCACCACTGGAGGCTTCTTGCCATGGATCATCACTGGAGGCTTCTTGCCATGTCTCATCACTGGAGGCTTTTTGCCATGGTTCATCACTGGAGACTTCTTGCCATGGATCATGACTGGAGACTTCGTGCCATGGATCATCACTGGAGGCTTCTTGCCATGTCTCATCACTGGAGGCTTTTTGCCATGGTTCATCACTAGAGACTTCTTGCCATGGATCATGACTGGAGACTTCGTGCCATGGATCATCACTGGAGGCTTCTTGCCATGGATCATCACTGGAGGCTTTGTGCCATGGATCATCACTGGAGGCTTCGTGCCAGTGACCCCAAGCATACTTCCAAAGTTGTGGCAAAATGGCTTAAGGACAACAAAGTCAAGGTATTGGAGTGGCCATCACAAAGCCCTGACCTCAATCCTGTAGAAAATGTGTGGGTAGAACTGAAAAAGCGCGTGAGAGCAAGGAGGCCTACAAACCTGACTCAGTTACACCAGCTCTGTCAGGAGGAATGGGCCAAAATTCACCCAACTTATTGTGGGAAGCTTGTGGAAGGCTACCTGAAATGTTTGACCCAAGTTAAACTATTTAAAGGCAATGCTACCAAATACTAATTGAGTGTATGTAAACTTCTGACCCACTGGGAATGTGATGAAAGAAATAAAAGCTGAAATAAATCATTCTCTCTACTATTATTCTAACATTTTACATTTTTAAAATAAAGTGGTGATCCTAACTGACCTAAGACGGGGATTTTTTACTAGGATTAAATGCCAGGAATTGTGAAAAACGGAGTGCAAATGTATTTGGCTAAGGTGTATGTAAACCTCCGACAACTGTAGATACGCTACACATACTGAGACAGAGGGGCGCTGTTTCTTTCGAGATACAGTATGACCATTGACACTTAGCAACCAATGGAACACTGTTTTTTTCCCTCTTAATTTTACCATGCATTGAGGAAGTTCCTGTATAGATATGAAATCCAACTTAATTGACCAACATTTTGGGGATTCTGAAAGAACATTTTTTGGTTCTAATTGATTCTGTTTCTCACCATGAACGATCTGTGTCATCAATTTGCTTAAAGTCATTCTAGCACTCTATAGTGAATTGTAAGACTTGCTATGAGACATGCTATAGGCGTATATCCTATACAAGTACTACTAACACTTAATAACACCGGTGGTTCATAGAAAGTAGAGACCAACCTATATGTTTTCTTTGGGGTCCGACAACAATCCATATTTTTGTG